>NW_025952833.1:682500-903914 GCF_023078275.1 Leguminivora glycinivorella
CTCAGAAGCAGCGGGGTTGTGGTCAAAGTGTGAGATGTCGATGATCTTCGGAACTCGGTGATGGCTGAAGGCGATACGATATCGTAACCGGATCACGGCGATGTTATCCTCTAGTGTACGTGGGTCGTAAGTCGGGTGGAAGTATACCTAGAAATCATGAGTCTTTTAGGCATTCCTTGCCGGCGGCTATATTTCCGAGCTCATATAACCCGGCAACCTTGTGAACAGGCATTTTCTGGGCGAGCTCACTCCATCGTAGGCCACGTCTTTGCCTTAGGCTAGTCTGTGGTCAAGAGTAAGCCCATTTATTTAAAAAAAAATCAATACTTGCCAAAACCAATAGAGCAGAATAGAGACTTTTGAACTTAATAAGTCTATGGAATCGCTTCTATCGTCAAGCCATACTTAACATTATCAAAGACATATGTAACTCCGTACAGACGGATGATTTCGAAGAAAAAACGTACCCCAAAGCACTAGAGAAAAAGGTACTGTGGCTTATCCTAGATGGCGTTACACCTTTGGGGGACGCTCGGCTAGATGGCGCTTATATTAATATTTGACATTTTAACACATATCAAGCTAACAATATGGGCCAAATTGTCAAAACTGAGGTTCAGAAGTTTTAAACCTGTGTCGAGAGATGGCAGTCTGTGCACTGTGATTACACATTTTACTTTGACAGTAACTCTCTATAATACTAAATGGGAAAGTGTGTGAGTCTGTGTGTTTGTCCGTCTTTCACGGCAAAACGGAGCGTTGATCTTTTAAGTGGAGATAGTTGAGATAGTTGAAGGGATGGAGTGCCATAGGCTGCTTTTTGTCTCTTTCTAGCCCCCCCCCCACCCCCGCTTCCCTATCAGCAACAGCATCAAATACTACTTTGAACTTTGTTTCCAACATGTTTGTGTCCAACAGGATGAAATTGAAAATTTTTGGTGTTCATCGATTCATACTTAATTCTGAAAATATGCGGCTTATTTCATTTTTATTACATTCGTTTTAAAAAATCATCTGTGAAATTACAACATCAATAGTTAGTATCGTCCGGTAATTGACTCCCAAAGGTTAAATAAATTGATCAGAATTTAAATTCTTTCTATTAATCAAATTTTGATTACCTAATTTCCAAAATTTCCAATCTGTCTGACACAATGTCGATATTTTAATCCACTTATATACGTGTATCTTTCTTTTGCAGGTAAGTCTACAACCCAAACAATATATACCTGGATGAATCAACTTTTTCTTGCCTGTTATTGCCATGGTTACGGTCCCCAGAGTCACGCTGTTTTTATGCGAAATTATGCTACTTAAATTATTCAAACATGCATTTTTCTGGTGTTAACAAGCCATTTCCTTATTTTTCCACCTACAAACATAGACTACATGCATGCTTGCATAATTTCAGTAGCATAATTTTGCAAGAAACCAGCGTGACTCAGGGGACCGCAACCATGGCAATAACAAGCAAAAGTGGCAAGAAAAAGTTGATTCAACCACCTACGAACTGTAAGTATTAAAATAATAAAATCTTAAAGACGATACAGGAGGGGTCAATTCTCCATACAAACGCTCTCGACTATTTTTTCTCTGGTTTTTGAAGAAGAGCACTAATTTTTTCAATGCAGATTGTTATTATTTTTATCTATGTCGGACCGTTTTGAATTTTTGATATTCTTATTTTTAAAGACGCTAGAGCCCATCAAAATTTTTCAAAAACGGCTTTATTGATTATGGCGCAAAAAAAGGTGTGTTATTCAAATTTGGTAATAAATAAATAATAAATAAATAAATATTTTTAGGACATTCTTACACAGATTGACTGAGGCCCACGGTAAGCTCAAGAAGGCTTGTGTTGTGGGTACTCAGACAACGATATATATAATATATAAATACTTATATACATAGAAAACATCCATGACTCAGGAACAAATATCTGTGCTCATCACACAAATAAATGCCCTTACCGGGATTCGAACCCGGGACCGACGAACCGGACCGGACCGGACGGGACCGGGGAATAATTAACCAAAAAGGCTAAACAGTCCGACACAGATAATTTCATTGTTATTCAGATTCTCGAACTTCGTTACGATTGATTAAGTTTTGAAGGAGGAAACAGTCGAGAGCGGAACCCCGTTTTTAAAGATTTTTTTCGCCATATCTTTTAACTGACTTGTTCTGCACGGGAAGCATGGTCGCGCGATAGATGATAAAATAGCAGGCCGTCCCTATCGCACTATTTGTAAGTGCGATAGGGACGGCCTGATATTTTATCGTCTATCGCGCGACCATGCTTCCCGTGCTGAAAGAACATTTTTTTTCGATAAATTTAGTTAAAAACACTAGTATACTTAAGTAAAATTCCCAAATTGAAATGGTTCCTTTCCATTTTAGCAGCATTTTCGCTCCTGTAGCGTCTTAAACTATCGAGTGGCGCCATATTGGTTACCTCTTGTGCGTCGACAAGTTCTCCGCTGATCCTGCTGTGGTTGCTGCCTATGCGCACCTGGAGCACGCGAGGGTTTTCCCGGAAGAATCGATTGTTATGCATACTGTGGAAAATCGATTATCACTATCATTAGTTTTACCATGCATACATATAACCACGCCTGTATCCCATAAAGAGGTAGGCAGAGCACGTGAACTACTAAGTTTCAGTGCCACTCTTGGCAAAAACGGGTTGAAAGAAATCCAACCAGTTCGTTTTACCAATATATATTTATTCATGTTACGTAATTACGTTCATTCATAATACATAGTTGTAATTTGTATTGAGCTCTGACAATAATGCACTCGGTAATCCAACGAAGCATTCTATTATATATTTTATATGTGATAATCGTGAAATTAAAACAAATATACAATATACACAACTAATTACATTATACCAGGTATCAAATTAACTGCAAGCTGTTGCAGTGATCATTTTTAAATCCAAAAATTCAATTGCAATTTGACATAAGTATATGACATAAATGGTATAAAATATTATGTTAACGAGTAACGCTTCAAAATTGAGAGTGAACAGGCATCTTCTGGGCGAGCTCACTCCATCGTAGGCCACGTCTTTGCCTTTGGCTAGTCTGTGGCCAAGAGTAAGCCCATTTATAATTAAATAATTTAAAAAGAAAATTGACGCAGGGACGTGGAAGGACACAGACATAGCAGAGTTCAGGTAAAAATTCTGTTGTCTGGAATATAAAACTAGTTCAAAGCTTATATAAGCTATTGCAGTCGAGATAAAGACAGCAAAAAACTAATAAAAGTGGAAGACGTCTCCAAGCACTTAACAAAGTCGAAATAAGACTGCTCTGTCCCTTGGGATCTTTTTACGTAACCACGTCCAAGACGTAATAGACCCCGAGCCTTGAACGGGATACGCAGTAAAATCAAGAAGATCATACCATCCAATACATTAAAATGCGATCGCCTAAGAACGCGCATACACTACACCACACATAGATGGCGCCACAAAAAAAAAATTCTTTTATTGGAGCCATAAATCTGTGTAATACTATACAGCACGACCACGGATGATTTTATTAATTCTGATGCGGTACAAATTCACGAAAAAAAATGTACCTACTTTTTTGTACTGACGTTTAAAAAAAATGTACCCTTATGATTTTGGAGTTTCGACATAGGGCCCGGGGTCGTGCTAGGTAGGTACTCCCTGGCACGACCACACTATATTTAATGAGATTTTAAATTTCTGTTGCAGTACAAATTCACGAAAAAAAATGTACTTTTTTGTACTTACCTTTTAAAAAAAATACCCTCATGGTTTCGGAGTTTTGACATGGGGTGTGGTCGTGCTAGATAGGTGGTACTTCCTGGCACGACCACACTATATTTATGTTTAATTTGATGGTCAAATGAATACTAAACAAGTGTTTTGAAATTGTACTATGTAAATTACTTCAAAAACTTAGTGCGGTCGTGCCAGGGAGTACCTATCTAGCACGACCACAACCCATGTCGAAACTCCGAAACCA
Organism: Leguminivora glycinivorella; assembly: GCF_023078275.1. Classification (NCBI taxonomy): domain Eukaryota; kingdom Metazoa; phylum Arthropoda; class Insecta; order Lepidoptera; family Tortricidae; genus Leguminivora; species Leguminivora glycinivorella. The sequence continues at coordinate 686,502 of NW_025952833.1, forward strand.
TGAGGGTACTTTTTATAAAAAGGTAAGTACAAAAAAGTACATTTTTTTTCGTGAATTTGTACTGCAACAGAAATTTAAAATCTCATTAAATATAGTGTGGTCGTGCCAGGGAGTACCTACCTAGCACGACCACGGGCCCTATGTCGAAACTCCAAAATCATAAGGGTACATTTTTTTTAAACGTCAGTACAAAAAAGTACATTTTTTTTCGTGAATTTGTACCGCATCAGAATTAATAAAATCATCCGTGGTCGTGCTGTATAGTATCACACATAAATCTATGTCAAAAGTGACACTTAACGCCAATCTGCAAATAATCGATGGCAACAAGGCATTTTTTATGGTGCCATCTATGTGTGGTGTAGTGTATGCGCGTTCTTAGGCGGTCGTATTTTAATTTTAATGTATGGGATGGTATGATCTTATATTTAATCTATGATTAAGTATACGATCTTGCGGGGCGCGATGATTGACGAAATTTTCGCTTGCCCCGCGGTCTATAAGAACTTTTCAGCTTAGACCTTAATTAACTTGTAACTTTATCAGATTAAAAGAATTTATTAAGTTCGAATTTATTCCTTAGACAAAGTTCTTTAGCCTAGTTAGTATTCATGGGATATAGAATCAATGTTTTTATTAAAATGTTTTGGAGCATTCCATGGACTGTCCCGTACAAACGCATTATATTTTGTGACTTGCGATTTTATTTCGGAGTTTAAAGCAGGCGATCATTTTTCTGTGCACAATTCTTCACAATTCCTTAGAAAAAGATCCTCTTCTGTTAAAGGAAAAATGTAAAAATTCATACCTCCGGCAGGACTCGAACCTGTGACCTAGTAGCTTTGCCAGAGACTAGGTTAACAGACTAGGTACCTACTCTATTGAAATGAATTTCCATAGAGTAGGTACCTAGTCTGTTAATTTAATATTTCTTTTTTTGATGAATACTTTTGCTGACTAAATTGTATCTCGTTTTTTAATGCATGTTAATTATAAGATGTAATGTTTTGAAAAGAAGTGGCCCGCCGAGTTTCTTGCCGGTCCCATAGTGGATACCCCCCTCCAACTGAGGGGAGACTGAAATCTTCTCGAGGCTGAGGCGTAGGGTTAGAGCCGGCGTAGCTTTATTTGACGTTCATAAGCGCATTGTAATATGCCTACTTGGAAAATAAATATTTCATTTCATTTCATTTCAGAGCCTCTTACACCAGTCGATTTTCAGAATTTTCACGTTTGTACGGGACTGCGGTGTCAACTTTTATGGCATGCTCCTTGTCTTCATGAATTATCCATACAATAATCCATACTATTATTAGAAATGGGAAAGTGCCGCCTGCGGTGTTTCCGAACCGATACGACCCAAATCTTCAAGAAAAGAGCGTACACCCATCTTAAAGGCCGGCAACGCACCTCCAACACCTCTGGTGTTTCGGGTGTCCATGGGCGGCGGTGATCGCTTACCATCAGGCGACCTGTCTGCTCGTTTGCCTCCTATCCCATAAAAAAAAGTGTGTGTCTGCCGTCTTTCACGACAAAACAGAGCGACGAATTGACGTGATTTTTAGGTAGAGATAGTTGAAGGGATGGAGAGTGACATAGGCTACTTTTTGTCTCTTTCTAACGCGAGCGAAGCCGCGGGTAAAAGCTAGTTTTCAATAAAAGGGCAATAACATGAGGTTTGATTGAAAATAAATAAAGGGATCATACGTAAATTGAATTGGTCATTCGGTGGTTGAATCAGATACTATTGTTTTTCTGAAATACGTTAAACAAATGGAATTGAATATAAATACAGTCTAGAAATCAATTACAAGACAAAATACCTATATTCCACAGTATAGGTGACTGGTTGAATTTCATGTACTCTGCCTACCCCATTTGGGTACACGGGCATGAGTTTATGTATGTATGTAGCTATGATTGACTGCTTTAGCTAATAAGAGCGTTGTGGTGAGCAGAACTGATTTCATTATTAAGGTGGGAGAATGTTGCATTATGAAGTGTCACCCTAGCCCATAATGCTAACTAAATACCACTGATTTAATTGCAAATACTCATCGTTAAATATAAAATTGTTGCCACAAAGACTATATACTATATTTGAAACACTAAACCTGTAGTATCATATACGGAAATAAATACCAAACACAAACGAAAAAGATTTTCGTGAGAACAATCACCAAAAAATTTTTTTCTGAGGTCGGTAAATTTTATGTTTTTCCTACTCAAAATCACGAGCCGTTTCGATCTAGGACAAAAAACAGGGGGAAAAAATGGTCCCAAAATTTTCTATTATTTTGCATAGGTACTTTCCACTTTGTAACCGCTGTACAAAGTGTTTGAAAAATGGTAACGAAGTGGAAAAATTAAATTTGGGACGCTTTTTTTACGTAGTGGGATCGAAAGGGCTCGTGATTCTGAGTAGGAAAAACATTAAATTTACCTATTATGAAAAAAAAAGGTTTCGAATCTTTCGAGAAAATTCCCAAAAGCGACCAAATCCGTCGATGGTCTAGCCGGGGATTGAACCCAGGTCTTCTTACGGGTGTAATATCATCATGCACTCACAGTTGCAAACAAGCCGCGGACGTCAGCACCAGATCATGCCAATACAGCACTCCGCCGCACCAGAAGCGACCCATGATGTGTATGGAGACCATGAAGGGGTACTTCTGGATAACCGTCCGCTCGCCCTTATAAATCCGTCGGCCAGAACGGCTGTGGTACTCTTTGAGGTCTTCTAGCTCTGGTTTTGGATCTGAAAACGGAGAGTAAGGCCTGAGTGCACGCTTATATTGGGCGTACAGCGGGGTGGGGGGTGCGGCGTGCCCGTCAAATAATTATTGAAGCTCATTCAAATGTCCTGCTGACGCTCCGCTTCGAGCGTCCACTGAGGCCTTACAGGTGATTATGATCGGTGGTAATATTTTACCATCAGGCGATCCGTTTACTAATTATCTTTCATAACATAAAAAGATTTAAAATTTGTTCTGATTACCAGCCAGTGTTTTTTCACCACACCAACTGGTAAAGGCTTATCCAAAAGGGGGCAAATTAATTTCATACAAATTTCAACTCGATGTCTTAGTCTTGCTACTAGATTTTACCTATAAATGATGATTTTGAATCATAAATCTTGAATAAATTGATGGATTTCATTTATTTTGATGTTTTTAACCCCCGACGCAAAAACGACGTCTGTGTCTGTCTGTCTGTCTGTCTGTTTGTCTGTGTGTGTGTCTGTCTGTGGCATCGTAGCTCGCGAACGGATGAACCGATTTCGATTTAGTTTTTTTCATTTGAAAGCTGTGTTAGTCGGGAGTGTTCTTAGCCATGTTTCATGAAAATCGGTCCACTAGGTCGCGGTCGGGGGTTTTTTCAAAATTTTAATTTTGTGATTATATAGTCAGTATTTTGTTCGTGTTGGCGTGGTGAAAATTTTTGTGTTTCACTCGGTGGCAAAGAAACTTCGTGCCTTGATACCCTCGCAACGCTCAAGATTCCAGTTTTTGAACCACTCGCTACGCTCGCGGTTCAATATTGGAAAATTTCACTTGCTCGGGTATCAATATTGGCACGGGTATCAATAAAGCTTATTAACAGTTTATCATAGGTGAAGTATGGGAGGGGGATACTCCCAAAGAAGAATACACAAGTTTATATTTCAAAACTAAGAGGAAAAAAATTGAGTGGAATAATAAAGAGACTGAAGAGCTATTATGTAATAGTTATCTGTTATACAAGGGTGCTAGTTGTAGATTTGCAGTATTTGCACCCATGTGTAACACAAAACTTTTACCCTCACTATAGCGAGGAAAGTACAACGCATATAACGCGTTTATCACTGCTTCCTGTAATTCCACATGTTGTAAATCATATTCATCACTAGATTAACCCACTTTTATCAATTTTAAAGCATAAAATTTGACTATATTCAAGGTCAAATTACTTTATCCGCTAGTGGATAAAATGCGTTTTTACCCGCTGGCATTAAAGGATAAAACGCGTGTTTCCGAGCTAGTGAGGGGAAAACATTGTTTCTCCACAATGCACTCCTCTACAGAATTTATTAAATGATCAATCCGATACTAATCACCACATTGATATGCCTAAGAATTTATACGTTTAAAAGTTTCCCTCCAAACCATCTATTTATTAGTGCTCCGTAATCAAACGAAGAATGAACGACTCCTAAAACAATACGTCGTATCCAATGGCGAGAAGTTTCGGTAACATCAATATTGGCCAATCGAGTTCCAATGGATGTGTCTTTGTCAGTTAGAAGTTCAAAGACAGGCACTCGGCAGTTGTAACTTCTGTTGTAGAAAGTTTCTGATGATACTTTTTGATTCATTATTTTTAATTTAGTTATTTGCTTACGAATTTGTCTGAGCAGATTTGTGTTACTTTTGGAATAAATTATATCCCTATTTTTGTTGCTTATCGAAAAGGCTTTTTATTCAATTGACGTATTTATATTGTCTATGAAAAACTATATCGAAACGATATCTAACTTATTATTGTTATAATTTAATACCTAACTTATTATTGTTAACAATATTGTTTATTTTTTGTAATGAACTGAATGACTTGTAAATGTACTTATTTACCAATAAATTCTGTATTCCTTTTTATGTGGCTTTATATAAGGTACAGTGGGGCAAATCTCGACTGGGGGGCAAATGTAACTGGTACATTTTTCCATGTTTTACAATGTTTGCATTATCAAATAGGGTTTCCACCGGTTATATATGGTAGGCATGTTCAGTGGATACATGTAGAACTCAACATCATAGTGCAATAATGGAAAAAATGGATCAGTTACAATTGCCCCCCAGTCGAGATTTGTCCCGCTGTACCTTATACATACTTAACATGTGTGACAAGTTAGGTCAAGCGTGATAAAACCCTATAGATACTGTCGTGTTTTCTCTGTTATATTAATCTTTTTAACATTTTATAATAGAGTATAATACATGTGAGCACCATTACTTCCTCAGCAGACAATAGTACATTGTGCAACAAGGGGAGGAAGTTGAATATTACTAACGAGAGTAAGTTAAATCGCGACGGCTTGCCGGAGCGATTTAAAGACTCGAGTTTGTAATATTCATACTCCCCGAGTTACACACAATGTTTTTCATCACACTCGCAATGTAAAAAACATGTAAACTGATGTAAAAAAGTTAAGTACGGTACAAGAAATTTAATTATTCCCTTGGGAGAACGATTTTTCTAAAACTCGCGCTCCGCCTGCGTGCAATAGCACATTTAAAGTGCGGGTGTGATGAAAAAGTATAAATATGCCAGAGAAATTTAATTTACACTTTATTGCATAACCTCAGAAATGTACATAGGAACACACATTACAGTCGAGTTCACAAATATGTGTACATTTCTTCACCTTAATTTGTTGCAATATGGTGAAAAAATGTACATGTAATGTATGTGTGTTTATGAACTCGACAGCATAATAAATTTTATTACAGAGGTAAACAACATGCGGCCTTATCGCTGAAGAGCGATCTCTTCCAGACAACTAAATTTAGAGGTTAATGTAATGGTTACTGAGGAACAGACAAATAGTTTATATTACTATATTAACTTTAATGGGACAAATAAATTTATACGTAAATTGACTAACACTGAACTTTATAACAAGTAGAACTTTTAATTGGATAAAGTTTTTAATTGGAATTAGTCACTGATTCTGATGTTACTAAAGCATGACATTCTACTGAAAGCAATCAAAACTGTTACTTTCAACGAAATTTTATGAAATTAACTTAAAGAACTGTTTGACATGATGCCAACGGCCACTTTTCATCATCGCACCGCTCGCCATCGAGAGGGCGCTCATTCACACACCTTGCAACTTAAATGGTCGCGCACCGTGCGGTTTCAGAGGAATTTCCTCCCGCGGACGCTCTGGCTGTGGAACGAACTGATCCCTGCCGAGGTATTCCAGATGAACTACAGTATGGGGTTCTTCAAAAAAGGAGTGCACAAGTTTCTAATGGATAGGTTACGGTGACCACTTTCCATCAGCCGGGCCGTGTACCTGTTTGCCAGCGACGTGGTACAAAAAAAATTAAATGGACTTTTATCATTATTATACACCGTGTCCAATAAGTCCGAATACTCACATTTTATCTCAGTTCTAAAGATATAGGGATCACAGGCCATCAAATTCTTATTTAAACTGAAGAGTATATTCCTTTTAATAAAATACAAGCACAAAGTTCATGAAATTTCCGAAGTGTCTAAGAAAAACAAAGAGGTAAAGTGCCAACAAAATACTTGCTCGGCACGCAGGTGACGAGTTATTTTTTATAAGCAGAATCTGTATGTGATAAAACAGACGCCACGTGTCCAAAATAAACTATTATGGGTACCGAGGATAGATAACGTTCCGGGCAACTAGAAAAATGTGCCTAGGTTCCAGAGCTCACCATCGGCCCAGGTGTGGGATGCAGTATGTAAGCGAGGTAAACTACCTTCAGTACTTACAGATAAAAGCGTTAAAAATCAACGTTTTTTTCTTTAAAACCAAGGTTTTGGAGAAAAAAATGCCTTAAAGTTAAAAAGGATGCTTGGGAATGAGTATCATGTGTCCCAACAAGACGCACCTCCAGCACATTCGGCAAATGGTATTCTAGCGTAGTTTCAGACTAATTTGGCAGTTTTTTATCCGAAACATGAGTGGCCACCCAGGCCTCCAGGTTTAGGCGTATTAGACTACTTTGTATGGTCATACATGCTTTGAAGACTAAATTTTTATAAAATCATAAACCTAGATCATTTCAAAAAGATTATTGAGAGTATTTGGGATGAAATGTGAAGAAAACGGTGCGTGCCGCGTGTGATCCGTTTGAGAAGCGTTTGAGGCTGGTAAACAAGTTAATGCTGGAGTTATTCCAAAACATTTGTTGTGAATGTAGTAAATAAGAGTGCCATTCATAAAATATAATAATAATGTAGTAACTACTTGTTCATTTTGTTTTATTGGCTATTTGTGCTGTATTCAAACTTATTGGACACGGTGTAATTCAGTACACACATACCTACTTACAATCTCAACTAGTTACATCTTACTCATACTTACCTACGTGAAAAAAAAATCTGAACATGTTTTATGCTCATAATAATCAATTTGTGTTCAGATATTTGTATTCACGTATACCAAGGCATTTATAAATTTAAATTTTAATGCATAGTAGAATATGCAGTTACAAAGGTCGAACTTAATGTTACATGGCATTTTCTACCAGTCACCAGTGGCCTATTTAAGAATAGTGATAATAGTGACAATTGTCGCCCGACAGTGACACTTTGCCGTCCATTGCCTGTTCAACAAGGAAATATTGACGCTGAGTAACAATGTTACTTATCAACTCAGAAATAGGCACATAATTGTCAGTGTCAAGTGTCAATGTCACTGTGGTATAACCACAAAAATAAAATTTTGAAAAAACCCCCGATCGCGACATAGTGGGCCGATTTTCATGAAACATGGCTAAGAACACTCCCGACTAACTCAGCTTGCAAACAAAAAAAACTAAATAGAAATCGGTTCGCCCATTCGGGAGCTATTGTGCCACAGACAGACACACACACAGACAGACAAACAGACAAACAGACAGACAGACAGACAGACAGACAGACAGACACGTCAAACTTATAACACCCCGTCGTTTTTGCGTCGGGGGTTAAAAATAGCCCACAGTAATTACTGTACTTGCATAAAAGCGTTCGTGTATATAGAATGAATACAAAATAGAGGGAAACTAATATATTTAAGCAAACATCCCAAAAACTATCGGCTGGGACGAACAAATATTGCTCTAGAAAACAATAGCTTTCTGTAGTTTTTGCCTTTTCTTGCCGACCAATAATATTTGACTTATCCTCAAATCAAAGACTGGACTCACCCCAGTAAATACTGGTTGAATTATCGTCATCAAACTTATGATCATCCGTTAGCTTCTCTCCTAACATTTTATCGGCCACCTCTTCTATTAATTCCTCTTCAAGTCCAGGTACTTCCTCCTTCATATTCATTGACCTTCTATATGATTGTATGATTCTTTCCGAGTTTCTATCGGAAAAGATTTTAAGTATATCATCACGATTGATTTTTTCTTTTAACTTCAAATATAGATTCTTAGGTTCCCCGCTCTGTAATAGTCTGAAGCCATCATTATCATTCAATGCTTCGTAGAAATTTGTTTCGTTTAAACTGTAATCTCTACTTTCATTTAATAACAGTTCCGCCATCTTGTCTTTATCAATAACATATTTGTCTATTGTCTTTAGTTTTTCTCTTAACTCATTCAATTTTGGATTTTCTGCTCCTTTGACATCTAATATATCTACTAAATTACTAGCGATATTACTAATGGATGGTTCCACATAAGTATTGTTGTCAGCAAAAACATATGAAAAATATAATACAGTAAATATCAACATGTCGATCGAGTTATGCGGGTCGTTGCTAAACTAATATTTTATTTAGTTTTGAAATAATTTAGCAATAGCATTTTATGATTGTGTTATCGGCTGTTTCTTTTTCTATTATTTATGGCTCAATCAAAGCGAGAGCGCAAAAAATATGATACTTACGACCTGGGGGCCGATTTTTGAGTCTCACGGCGTTTGAATTCAGAAAATTGTCACTGAAAATAATAGGCAATTCACCGATTTCAACCGGTATTTTAGTGACAGTGAGACTCAAAAATCGGCCCCCTGTTTCGGATTTTAATACGTTAAATTTAATATCAGGTATACTTATAAGGATTTCTTTTATGTATTGAAGGTTAAATAAAATCTATTACTAGATTATTTTTCTTAATATTATAAAACACAATCATTACGATTTCAGAGCCAAACGATCCATCCAACATTTCAATAGGCTCCTGCCCTCTCATTACCCATTCATCATCAATAAGTCGATTTCTGAATACTACATTATAAATTCAAATGTTTTGAACGTCAGCGTTCGGCTTCGATCATAGATTAAATACAACCCGTTTTTATGGTTCCGTAGTCAACTAGGAACCCTTATAGTTTCGCCATGTCTGTCTGTCCGTCCGTCCGTCCGTCCGTCCGTCCGCGGATAATCTCAGTAACCGTTAGCACTAGAAAGCTGAAATTTGGTACCAATATGTACATCAATCACGCCAACAAAGTGCAAAAATAAAAAAATGGAAAAAAATGTTTTATTAGGGTACCCCCCCTACATGTAAAGTGGGGGCTGATATTTTTTTAAATTCCAACCCCAACGTGTGATATATTGTTGGATAGGTATTGAAAAATGAATAAGGGTTTACTAAGATCGTTTTTTGATGATATTAATATTTTCGGAAATAATCGCTCCTAAAGGAAAAAAAAGTGCGTCCCCCCCCTCTAACTTTTGAACCATATGTTTAAAAAATATGAAAAAAATCACAAAAGTAGAACTTTATAAAGACTTTCTAGGAAAATTGTTTTGAACTTGATGGGTTTAGTAGTTTTTGAAAAAAATACGAAAAACTACGGAACCCTACACTGAGCGTGGCCCGACACGCTCTTGGCCGGTTTTATTGAATTCCGTTAACTTTAAGGGAAGATTCATTACATCAAACACAATTAATTTCTTTAAGAAACTAGCGTCTTAACTCTTACGGTTATCGAGTTATTAAAAAAATAAAGATAATTGCTGAACACGTGTGTCACAGCCTTTACCAATTCCTAATGTTAATTGTTTTGACATGTGCCGTCAATCACTTGACACTAACTTGAATGTTATTCTTAAGGGTCTCACACACTAATAAATTCATTTATTATGTATGAAAATTATGAAAAAAAAAAATTTGCGAATTTAACTATAAGTGATATACAGGATGGTTCCTGATAATGAACCTAGCGACGTGTTGAATTTAACGGAAAACAAAAAAAACACGGTGTATAAGAAGATCATACCATCCCATACATTAAAATGCGACCGCCTAAGAACGCGCATACACTACACCACACATAGATGGCGCCACAAAAAAATGCCTTGTTGCCATCGATTATTTGTACTTCGGCGTTAAGTGTCACTTTCGAGCCATAAATCTATGTCAAAAGTGACACTTAACGCGATTTCCAAGTATAATCGAAAGCTACAAGACATTTTTTTTGTGGCGCCATCTATGTGTTGTGTAGTGTAGGTATGCGCGTTCTTAGGCGGTCGCATTTTTAGCGCCACCGACGCAAAAACGACGGGGTGTTATAAGTTTGACGTGTCTGTCTGTCTGTGTGTATGTCTGTCTGTGGCATCGTAGCTCCCGAACGGATCGATCGATTTCGATTTAGTTTTTTTTTATTTGATAGCTGAGTTAGTCGGGAGTGTTCTTAGTCATGTTTCATGAAATCGGTCCACTATGTCGCGGTCGGGGGTTTTTTTCAAAATTTTATTTTTTTTACAATTTTTAATTTTGTGGCGTAGGCGAGAGGCTGGCAACCTGTCACTGCAATGTCACAGTTTCATTTTCTTTCAACCCCTTATTTACCAAGAGTGGCACTGAAACTTGAGTAGTTTCATGTGCTCTGCCTACCCCTTCATGGGATACAGGCGTGATTGTATGATTGTATGATGATGATTATTTTTTTAATAGTGTATGGGATGGTAAGATCTTCTTATTATTTGATCTATGCTTCGATTCAGCAATAAATTTAATTTTCAGACCCATTAGCGATGATAAAGACATTCGCAAGTCAAAGTTAAACAAAGTTTGATAATTTTCGGTAAGTAATCAGTGGAATTGGATCCTTTAGCAAATCTGTTACATCGCTCTCTTGAATACCTACATTTGTAAAGTTTACAATGTTAGTTCGTATTCACGAAGACGCGTTGATTTGTCAAATTTCATTTTTAAGCCTCGACGCAAAAACGATGGGGTTTAAGTTTGACTTGTCTGTCTGTCTTTCTGTCTGTCTGTCTGTCTGTCTGTCTGTTTGTCTGTCTGTCTGTCTGTGTATGTGTGTGTCTGTGGCAACGTAGCTCCCGAACGGATGAACCAATTTAGATTTAGTTTTTTTTTGTCTGAAAGCTGTTAGTCGGGAGTGTTCTTAGCCATGTTTCATGAAAATCGGCCTACAATGTCACGGTCGGGGATTTTTTCAAAATTTTAATTTTGCTGTTAGGTTATTTACAACAGTCACTGGACTATTTCTCCTTAGTGACATTGACTAGACACTGACAATTCTAATGTGATATAGGCCACACGATATTACGATTCAAGTGGCCTGTTTCACCACATCGACAGTACAATTGTCGTCCGAGAGTGACATTTCGTCGTTATTATGATTAATAAAAACTACCCTATTTATCAATGCCCTCACCCCCTACGTTTTCTTTAGGCAGGCAAGTATGGTCGCGCGATAAAATAAATGATAAAACATCTGGCCGTCTCTATCGCACTATTTGTAAGTGGCCTGCCTGGTCTCAACAAGTATGTTAGTTGTAAAAATAATTTGGCAGGTATACATAATCTTAGAAGTAGTAAGTTGATCTCTCATCTTTAGTTCTAATTAACCCAAAGGCCTAATCTAGATTATTAACAGTCTAGCCAGCCCTCAATCTTTAGCACTAGCGCTCCAGTAAATTAGTTTTTCCCATCCCATCTCATAATCTATCATACACTTTCGGTGTCCATTTTTTCTCCTACTCAATTTCACCCGTGATCGATGTCCGGAAGCAAGGACCGTGTCCGTCTTATCATTTTTATCTTTATCTATCTGTCTATACATCTCTACTCTTTATTACTACGACATCTATATATTATGTATTACTATCTACCTACATATAGTAATGGCAACGTGCGTGAAGGAGTGGAGCTAATTGTCACAAGTACAATGTAATGTTAAGGGCATGAGGGCATTTTCAGAATTTGAGACCCCCCAATTAGCGTAATTTGTTAACAAAAATTAACTCACTGTCAGTTTTGTGACGATAATTAAGCATGATATTTGCATTCAGAATGTGAAAAAAGTAAATTTTTAGACAGATTTTATGCTTGATTTTCGTCACAAAACTGACAGTGAGTTAATTTTTGTTAACAAATTACGCTAATTGGGGGGACCCAAATTCTGAAAATGCCCATGATCAACATTAATGCTTGCGGCGTCCGTCCGTCGGAACTAATTCAAGTCTAAAGGATTTAACAAAGAAAAAACCACACCTGCCTGCCTGCCTGTGTGGTGACGGGTCAAGAATTTCACCAACCCCTTTCTTCCCGTGGGTGTCGGGGAGGCTGGCAACCTGTCACTGCAATGTTACAGTTTCGTTTTCTTTCAACCCCTTATTTGCCAAGAGTGGCACTGAAGCTTTAGTAGTTTCATGTGTTCTGCCTACCCCTTTATGGGATACAGGCGTGATTGTATGTATGTTGAAACACAAAATGAGGAAAGTAGTAGTTGGATGTCTATCGAATAGAACCATGCGTTTGCGTCTGTTTGTTTATTCGTTATAAATTCAAAAACTTCCTAACGGATTTGTACTAATCGGAAGAGTGATTCTTGAGAAAGGTTTTGTTTTGATGTACAAAGAATTTACTAATAAGTCGAAAATTTTAAGCTGGCTGAGAGCTTTAATCGATTACACTGCCTATACCGTTTGAGATTTAACAAATGGTCGACAAAAAGTCCACGAGAGTATATATCTATCTTTTCGATTTTGCATTTTTTTTTATTACTTATTATAAATGAGCTTACTCTTAGCCACAGACTAGCCAAAGGCAAAGACGTGGCCTACGATGGAGTGAGCTCGCCCAGAAGATGCCTGTTCACTCTTGATTTTAAAGTTGCGGGGTTATATGAGCTCGGAAATATAGCCGCCGGCAAGGAATTCCACGTCCGAAACCCCATGAAAATCCTCACTAATCGTCATTTTTCTCTGGAAATAATATTTATGGAAATATTTTGAAACAATTAGATGAGATACGCCCCAGATACGCTCCCAACCGTTATTATTTTTCGATTTTATTATTTTAAAAGCTAGTATAGGTAAGTAATTTTAGAAATTGCATGAAAACGACATTTTGCTCCTAATTTTTGTAATAATTAAAAGTTCCACTGTACGGCATATTATGGCTATGTTATACATTGAATTATAGTACCGTGGCAACTTGCTAGTCTTTTATATCCTCAAGAGCTTTGATGTCGAAGTTCAAGTATAATTGTATCCTCCGGGGTTAGACGTTAATTTTTGAGTCATTCAGTAAGTACTCTCATGCTTTTCTTGAAATGTTTTTTTAAGACTCCTTTCTTGTATTGTTTTCTTGTATACATAATTATTTACCAGTTAAGCCGCCGTAGATTTTTTAATTGGCTTTCTCTTGGCCACAGACTAGCCAAAGGCACTGTATATTTTTTTTTCTTCCTATTTTGTTTTATCTGTGAAAAGATATCAATATTAAGAGACTTAAAAACTGAGAGTATACTTATACATTATTATCTTAAATTGAAACGGAAGTTTTTCATACATTTTCAGTATTTTTCACAATTAATGGTCATTCTTCTTCTTCAACCTAGCGTTTTCCCGGCCTAGCGCCAGGGTCCGCTTTCCTGCTCAGCCTTCTCCACTTTGCCCGGTCTTCGGCATCCTGAGGTGAAAGATTGTTCTCTTCCATGTCCGCTGTCACGACGTCCAGCCAGCGCTTCTTAGGCCTACCGCGGCCGCGTGACCTAGGGCCTTGGACGATGAGGTTGAGGCATCTGTTTCCGACGTAGTCTACCGGTCTGCGGCGTATGTGGCCATACCATCGGAGGCGACTTTCCTGCAGCTTATCCGCCACGTCACGGATTCCGAGGCTGCCACGGATGTGTTCGTTACGTATGCGATCTAGTCGCGTAACGCGTAATGGTCATTAAATTACATAATTGTTAATATTTTCGTCTTAGAATTTTTAAAATAATAAACAAACAGTCGTTTCCCCTGATGGCAAGTGATTACCGCTACCCATGGACACTCAAAACTAGGGTTGTAAGTGCGTCGCCAGCTTTTGACATGGAAATACGCATTTTTCTGAAATAAAAATCTCAATATCTGATATCCGATGTCCTTGCGAATCAGTTTACACCCCGACTCCCAATATCAGGGGAAGTGTTTATGTGAGCCTACCCTAGAGGTCCTACCATGAGTTTGTCATACTGATGTCATACCTCGGACACTGGAGATCAAATATATGAAAGAGGCGCGTTCCTAGCACACAGTCTAAGCTCGTGTAGGCGAACGCGTGCTATGCTTGTATGAGTGAAATATGACAGGGCGACTGTTCGCGTTTTTGACACTTTCAGCGGGGAGCCGGAGTGGCCATACTGTACAATAGTACTCTTTATTATACTGTGCTGATGTGCTGATGTGCCGACGGAAAGTTTACAAAATTCTGAAATTTTTAGATAGGAAAACTTCGGAAACATTCCATACTTTGTATGGACAATTGTATGGATGGAAACTTTCCATTTCATAAATTTAAATTCCCTTTATTTTTCGTGAAAGTTTCGTGAATTTTTCATGAAATTTTTGGAAAGTTTCCGCAGCTTGCAGATGATTAGTTTGTCATGTTTTGAAATTGGATAAGGTACAGCGGGGCAAACCTCGACTGGGGGGCAAATGTAACTGGTCTATTTTTTGCATGTTTTACAATGTTTGCATTATTAAATAGAGTGTCCGCCGGTTATATATGGTAGGCGGGTTCAGTGGATATATTATGTAGAACTCAACATCATAGTGTAATAATAGAAAAAAGATCAGTTATAATTGCCCCCCAGTCGAGTTTTGCCCCGCTGTACCTTACACGATAGTGCATTGGTCACGGAAAACGACTTTAATTATAAAGGCGTATTTTATAAGTACTATGAAACAGTACATTTTTTTTCGCGATTTTATCATTGGTCCTATTAAAAGTTGTTCATTATGACCGCAAAAGTCACTATTACAAAGTTTGGCTAATAAGTACTTACAAAATCATCCTGTATGATCAAATATTTATTGATAAGTAATAAGTACTTACAAAATCATCCTGTATGACCAAATATGATTTTAGTATGAATAGGTAGACGTTTGACCACGATCACACCTGATGGTAAGTGATGATGCAGTCTACGGTGGAGCACGCTTACCTATGAGATACCTATTTACTCTTGCTTTAAAGAGACCTGGATTGTAGGTACTCATGAGGAAACACAGACTCATGTATCACGAAAGTTTAACGTCTATCCTGTATGCAGTATTGCAGCCACCTGTGGGACGGCACAGCTAAATACCAACTCGCTGCTTTGGACTCAGTGGAGCGCAGAGCCAGGAGGATGATTGGCGATAAGAAACTAATACCTAAGCTACAGTCTTTGGCTCATCGGCGGAAAGTCGCCAGTCTGTCGGTGTTTTACAGGTTGCACTTCGGGGAGTGTGCTCAAGAGCTGGCTACACGAGCTTATTCCACCGTCCCTATTCTACCATCGGACTCTTAGACGCACGGCCGGTTTCCATCCTTTCTTGGTAGATATTACGTGAATTCGCACGACGCGCTTTGCTTCTTCTTATCTTAAGCACACTGCCAAGGAGTGGAATTCCTTGCCGGCTACATTTCTGAGCTCATATAACCAGGCGACCTTCAAATCAAGGGTGAACAGGCTGGAGGAGCTCACTCCATCGTAGGCCACGTCTTTGTCTGGCTAGTCTGTGGTCAAGAGTAGGGGAAGTCCCCTAGTGGCGGACACCTAAGGTTTTTAAAAAAAATAAAAGAAACTGTTTGAAAAAATAAACATTTATTTACTCATTTAGTAAGTTAACAAACTTTAAAATCAAACTACAATAACGAAAATGCAACCTCTGCTTAAAAATACTCAAAAATTAAAATTAAACTTTGGTGAAAAAAAATGCAGTCTTTGCAAGTGGCACCTAGTACCGGACGGACTTCACTTCGAACCCCTATAACCGGACGGTTTCAAAACATCTCACACCGATCATAGATATAAGCATCTGAACATTCTGGAATGTTAGCACAGGCTTCATGAGCCCACCCATGGCAACTGGAGCACTGAATCCAGTCTTCGTCGTAATCCTCTAAGCAGCCTCTCTCAAACTAAGTTCTTTAGATAAAACCTTAATAATTGCAGTTTGTAAACTGGTTTGATCCCATTTGCCTTTCTTTTTCTGCTCTTCCATTTTTATATACTTTCTTTCTCCTATCCCCTGAAACATAGTACAATAATAATGATCATAGCTTTAAATACAAATGAAAAAAAAAATACATAGTCAACGTCCGGCATTAGGGGATTACTTGGTGTCCGGTAGTAAGGGACAGCGAGTCGGCACAATTACATATTTCATAACAAAACTAGTCCAAAAATCCACAAAAACTATTAACAAATACGAATATCAATGGAATACGACATTTATGAAAAATAAACATAAACACCTAAACACAAAAACGTAGTTGTAACACTTACTCGAATCTTATGTGACGCAGTGTCTTCCCGCCAAAAACTACATACAACCGTCGCCGCTGTCGCTGCGCGCGTCACTGGCTAACCGCGTCGCGTGTTTCGGTATCGGTACGTCCCCCGCCTCCCCTCTACTTGTCCTTGGTTCGCTGGCGTTGCTAGTTGCTGAGATAGTTCGAGTGTCCGGCCCTAGGTGCCGTCCGGCGTTAGGGGACTTCCCCCTAAGCCCATTCATAATAATATAAAAAAAGAAAAGTCTACACCTGTATGTTACTTAAACTACTAGGGCCCATGTCAAAACTGAGGTTGAAGAGTTTTAATCCTGTGTCGAGATATCGCAGTCAATTCACTGTGACATTTACTTTGACAGTAATTCTCTATACCAATACTAGATCTTCTTTGGCATAACATATTTTAAAACGTCAAATTCTCGTGGTAGCGCCTCGGTAATTGGATCGGCAACGCGGTTGAATATGGGTCACGTCAAACAATGTCAACAAAAAGGCGGTATTTGCCGAACGCAAGTTCCTAGGGAAATACGGACGCAAATATTGGATATTTAACTAAGGGCCTGATTCTTACTTTGATTCACCACAAATATTGGCTAAGGGTACGATATGGGTTGGATCTGTCAAAAGATGGTGTTTTAATCAATTTTACAGCTTGGCAAATAATCTAACCACAAAATTAAAATTTCGAAAAAAAAAACCCGACCGCGACATAGGGGACCGATTTTCATGAAACATGGCTAAGAACACTCCCGACTAACTCAGCTTTCAAGCAAAAAAAAACTAAATCTAAATCGGTTCATCCGTTCCGGAGCTACGATGCCATAGACAGACACACACAAACAGACATACAGACATACAGACAGACAGACAAACAGACAGACACGTCAAACGTATAACTCGTTTTTGCGTCGGGGATTAAAAAGAGTAGAAATAATACCTACCTACTACATTTTTCATCATAGCAACCCTTTTTCTCATGGAAAGGTGTCAAAATATTTGCCACGTGCAAAACGATTTACATAGACAGTGGCGCCCTTTTATTTTTTAACCTTTTTTTGCCACAAAAAGGTACAATCAAATTCTGTACAACCAAAATGTACAATACAGGCGGCAAATATTTCATTTGAAATTGTAACTGGTGGCGAAATTACCTAATATAGGTGAACTAATAAAGAAAAAAAAAGTTGGCTAACATTAATTTATTTGTTACGTTGTTGTACTTGTTAATAGTTTTCTGTATCAAAACAATTTTGAGAATGATTGTTGTTACTTCTAACGCCACCTAGCGGAGAGTAGCGGAACCCTGCAGTTTGCTAAAGTAAGCGCCATCTGCCGACGAGCGGCTGCTAAGTAATTTCTGAAAGCTGAAGTCAGGAGGTTCCGCTGTAGTTACTGAAAATGAAATGAGGTGGCGCCGCGCGCCGTAGTGTAAATGTATTTTTGCAGCTTGTTTTCTTCTGACTGATAAGGATGTAGCGGCTCTGAATATTTTTTTGTTATTCTGAGTAAAGTACAATGTTTAGCATATCTGCTTGTATACGACGTAGACTCCGACTCTATGCATGTACATATGTAGGTACCCTGATAGAAACGCATTTATAACTCTTCTGGTGTATGTGTGTCTGTATGCGACGGTAATCGCTTACCATCAAGTGACTCGTGTACGTCTTGGCCCCCTGTATTATAAAATAGCACATTGCAAAATAATGCGAAAAAAAGGAAGTTCTTTTTCGCACGTGTAGTCGTGTATCGTACGACGTTTTTCAGTACAGATGAGCCTTCGAAGTTTCGACCTGGCACATAATAAACGACTTCTCGCAGTAGTGCGTAAAAAACCACCATCTGTACTGAAATAGTACATTACGATACAAGTGCGTAAAAAAGGAAGTTCGAAACGAGTGGCGATAAATTAAAACACGACCGAAGGGAGTGTTTTAAATCGACACGAGTTTCGAATTTCCTTTTCGCACGAGTATCGTACGACGTTTTTCAGTACAGATGAGCCTCCGAAGTTTCGATCTGGCATATAATGAACCACTTCTCGCACTAGTGCGTAAAAAAAACATCTGTACTGAAAATGAATTTAAAATATTATAAAAAAATCTTAGTGAAAAGTACATGCACAATATAATATATGTTTGACCTATATATTTCGCATTCATAGTTGTATATGTTTTCATCACGGTTACGAGCGGCGGCCGAGCCGCTCCCTACTGTGAGTGATAAATAAACTAATTGTTAGGTGTGCGCTAATGCAATGTATTTGTTAGATTAATTGAAACGTTCTGTTGATATTATGTTTTAAACAGAAAACAAATAAACTAGTCGATTTATATATGGAAATACATAGGCACCATAGGAACAGCGACCGTGTATTATCAGCTG
Organism: Leguminivora glycinivorella; assembly: GCF_023078275.1. NCBI lineage: Eukaryota > Metazoa > Arthropoda > Insecta > Lepidoptera > Tortricidae > Leguminivora > Leguminivora glycinivorella. Next base: position 705,365 of record NW_025952833.1, read on the forward strand.
CAAAACTGTTTGGCGAATTTATCAATGAATTCGTATAATTCCTCAGTTCTGTAAAGGTTTGTACAGCCACGTCATCAAATTTTAATTGATCCTATTTTGTTACCAACATTTAGTGATATAAGCCGACTTTCCAACATATATACAGGATAATTGTTATAATTAAGAAAATATAAATATTAGAGAACATTAATGACCAAATAAAACTTACTAAAATATCAATTCAACAAATAAATATTGGTAATAAAAAAACTTTGGCCGATTTCTGAGTCTCACTGTCACTAAAGTACCGGTTGAAAACGGTGAATTGCCTATTATTTTCAGTGACAATTTTCTGAAGTCGACCGCGTGAGACTCAAAAATCGGCCCCCTGCACAATTTTTTAGGCAGCTGATAGTAGTTGAGGCGGGAATCAAAATCAAGTCTTCATCAGCTTTCGTGGCTGTCCTTACCACTAGTCCAAAAAAACAGTAGATATATTTACGCTGACGCTGCAGTTAAGAAAAGTAAACAAAAATAAATAAATTAAATACACAATACAATACAATACTCTTTATTGCACACCTTGATAAAATACAACAATACAAAACAAGGAAGAAACATGAACAAAGGTAAACAACAGGCGGTCTTATCGCTAAAGAGCGATTTCTTCCAGACAACCTTAAGGTAGCGGTAATATAATGAAGATTCCAAAATTGACAAATGGTGATAAATAAATAAATATTAGGGGACACCTTACACAGATCAACATAGCCTCAAACTAAGCAAAGCTTGTACTACGGGAGGTAGTCGACGATATACTTACTTATATAGATAAGAAAGAGACAAAAAGTAGCCTATGTCATTCTCCATTACTTCAACTATCACCTCATAAAAATTCACATCAATTCGTTGCTCCGTTTTGCCGTGAAAGACGGACAAACAAACAGACACACACTTTCCCATTTATAATATAAGTGTGGATAATACTTACTAATAAAATTTTTGCGGTTAATGGGACACAGATTCTGAACACGAAATAAATAGGTACATAAAACATAAGACTCTATTCAGAAAATAAATATAGACCATCATAATGAACCTCTTTGTTCGCTGCTGCTATGATTAAAATCTAGATTAAGTTGGAAACAAACTCGTGTGTGCAAAGTTCGTTGCAGTTTGCGAGGAAACTCACTCACGAGTCGGTAAAAAGAATTGGAAGCACAGAACATGTCGAGTTGTTGACTTTAGAACTGAATGAAAAGAACATTGCTTTGCGGAATTTAATGCATTTTTTCAGCAGATGGTGCTTTTTTCCCGCACTTGTCCGCAAAGTGGTTCATTTTTAGGGTTCCGTAGTCAACTAGGAACCCTTATAGTTTCGCCATGTCTGTCTGTCCGTCCGTCCGTCCGCGAATAATCTCAGTAACCGTTAGCACTAGAAAGCTGAAATTTGGTAGCAATATGTATATCAATCACGCCAACAAAGTGCAAAAATAAAAAACCGGCCAAGTGCGAGTCGGACTCGCCCACCGAGGGTTCCGTACCTACAAAACTATTAGGTACTTTTACGTTACTCACATAAGTCTAAAGACTGGGCTAGGCTAGAAGTATAAGTTCTCTAATGAGCATAATTGTGTTTAGCGCCACCTCTCGACGAATTCGCGAACTAATTAGCACAGCTTGCGTGAGGTCTTTTATAATGTTAACCAAATTCAACATTTTTTATTTTATTTTAAAGTAGGTGTTTTATGTAAAATTTCGTAGCTATAAATTTTAACACCTTTATTCATAAACGTACACTAAAGTTATCCAGCCGATAAAGTTCGTTTGTCCCTTTCTATCACACCAATACGTCGGAAAGGGACAACCGAACTTTATCGGCTTGATAACTTAGTGTACGTTTATGAATAACGGGGTGAGTATTACCGTACTGTAAAAATGTTATGTATAGTTGTATACGGATTAATGAATTTAATATAGATAGGTAATTATTCATATGTGGCAAAACGAAGGAAATTGTTTACACCTTCGCAATAAGTATCTAATGATATTTTTTTAATTTACCATGTTACTTCACGTACCTACTTAGGTACTTATTTTAAAAACTCTAAAAATGTCTATTGAGTTTCTGTCGCAGACCACCATGTGGCTTCTGCATATTCTGCGCTGTGATAGAGTTGCCATAGTAGGTATGTATATATTGTATAATAGGCAATAAGAGGCAAAAAACATATTGTGCTAAAATATTTAAAATACCTACAGTCATTTCCGAAACGTGTGAATTCACGTCAATACTTTCTTTTATCAGTATTACACGGAGTAGGTAAACGTTTCGTGGCAGCGCCCAGCGGCAGCGCACACTGCAGAGAGCGCACGTGGACACCGGCGCGGCGCCACAGAATATATAATAGCACAAGTAAAGAAGGCCCACTGCTTTGATGTTTCCGAAATGCCGCCTTTTTAAATACCTACAACATTCTTACAAAGAAACGAGCCGCACGTGCGCAGCGTCCGGTGATAGGGTTACCAATGGATCCAAACGAATTAATACTCACATTAAATGTTATATTATTATATTCAAGTCTTGAGTACTTTCTAGGTATATACGCTGTATTTATATATTTTTGTTCAAGGTTCCAACATCACAAGCCTTATTGAACTTTTCCGTGGGACTTAATCAGTAGTAGATCTGTATAAGAATATCTTTTGGTATTTATTTTATTCAATATGTCTATTTAATTAAGTATTATTAGCCATTCCACCCGCGGACATCGCTTAAAAAACCTCGCGACGTAAAGTAACAATAGAAAGTGCGAACGTGCATTCCGCGAGAATGTGCGCCACCCCTGAGTAGGCCGCGAACTCGCGGCCACAGCTTGCGGCCGCCAGGATATACTTGTAGCGCGGCGATAGGATAGCGGAGTGAGCCGCCCCTGGCAGCGCCAGCGGACGCGTCTGTGTGCGTGAGCTAGGTATGCATACAACTACAACTGCTGTAGGCACCGCCCCCCCCCTCAGCGCATCCTCTGCGGCGCGGCGATAATCACCTAGCCCTAAGGCCCAGGCCCCGTAGCCGAATGGCATTTCTCCGACGCCAAACGAAAGCGATACGCCGCTGGCTCTGTCGCGCCAATACGCAAGCGCGATAGAGATAGATATCTACTAGCGCTTCGTTTCGTGAGCGTTTCGTGAGCGATTGTGCCATTCGGCTAGCCACCCTGGTTTCTCTGGCCCGTCACATGCGCCCGGCGGCGTTTGGATGTGAGCCGCACGTGCCGCTGTGCCACACGCTGTCGGTCGCGGGTGCGTGGGTTTTCTGACCCTTGGTCACCCGTCGTCGGCGACGGAACTCAGAAGCTCTGGTAGACTGATTTTTGAACTGTTGTGTTGTGCTCTGATCAAAATGAATGCAAAAATACTTACATTGTAATTCTTAGAGGAAGAAGATTATACGCGACTTAATCCGTCCATATAAATATTGATATTACCCAAAAAAAAGAGACAGTCAAACGATATTTTTGTATGAAACCGGCAAAAAGAAAGTGAAATTTTTAACTTGGTACTCAAACACTTGCATTGTAGTAAAGAAAAAATTAGATCATATATTCGATTAAGTATATCGAAAACAGTTCACAGAAGTACAATTCATCCATTGAATTACTATGTACTAACATACTAGAAATTACACCCCAAACAAAGTCTGTGCTCCGGCCGGCAGCGCGCGGCGCATGCGTGGGGAGGTACCGTGTCATAGAGTAAGACTTGACCAATGACCACCTAGACGCAACACTCTTAGTGTAGACCTTTTTTATACTTTTTGTAAAATACTAACCCCCTTATTCATAAACGCACACTAAAGTTATCAAGCCGATAAAGTTCGTTTGTCCCTTTTCGGCGTATTGGTGTGATAGAAAGGGACAAACGAACTTTATCGGCTTGATAACTTTAGTGAACGTTTATGAATAAGGGGGTAAGTAGTTTAATTTTAGCACTATCATACATTGTGCTATGTTTAAGTTCTACTAAGTGAAACAAAAATACATTATTGATTTTTTCATATACCTACTTTAATTGCCCTTGAAGAAAATCATAGGTTATTATTGTACGAAAATATCGATTACAACTCGTGTTAGAACTGTGTAGTATTCATAAGTATAACGTGAAATAAATTTAACATTTCTCTTTTATATATTACAAACAGAATATAATCACAATTACTATACTTCATTACCTACATGTCAAGTCTGTGCGAATATGATGCGATTAATCTATGATTTCGTTCAACAAAATGGCAGCGATAGCTTCGCGTTTGAGGAGCGCGTCCCTTCATTGAAATAATTACTTAAATAAAGATCGATTAACATAGCGTGTATACTAACCGATGAAATGTGACACGTCAGTTTTATTCGATTTTCTCGTATGGCTTAAACAGCATCTTGTTGCGTAGGAAGGCATTTTTACATTTTATTTGTGTGCAGGCAGAAACATAAGTCCAATGGACTTATGTTTGTAGCGCAAACGTTTTGCTCGCAGTGTCCTCTCTAGTATTACCTCAATGAGTTCATCATTATCTTTAGTGAAGTCAGTCATTTTCCATATCAAGACGCCACCCGCCGTCCGTTGCTATTGTACAAAACGAATACAGACCGTCGCGTGCGGCGTGTGACCTTCGCCCGTCGAACCACCCGCCGCCGGCGACGTTTCAAAGAAACCACCCTCAAACATTTCCGAACAAAACATTCGAACGTCGTCAGTCGCGGACCCGCGTAAAAAACCACAACACATTCTATGAACATTGGTCAAGTGCGAGTCGGTTTTCGACTTTTCCATACAAAGAACTCATGAGCGCCTGAACGACTGTGATGGCAAAGTTAACTTTTCGCACTTTTAAGACTTTACGTATATATCTCGGAAACGATAAGAGATAGAGCAAAATGGACTTCAGATTTGGGCTGTCGTTGGCACAAATTCTATGTTTTCGTCAACAGAGACCTTTTTTGGACCGATTTGAACAAAATTTTGCTCAGTCCACTTACAAACGGTCTTAAGCGCCTCCTTTTTAGTAGAAACTTAAGTCATTTTGGCAAATGAAAAAAAAAAAATTGAACAATTTCTAAAAAGAAAAAGACAGAAATGAATTTCTTTCTACCTGTCCATCACGCTTACAAAATTTTAAGACGTTTAGTACTGCTTGCAGCGTCAGTGAGTGAAAATCTTAATTTGAGTTTTTTCTCGTAAGTCCGACTTACGCTTGACTGTAGATTTCTAATAGGTTTTCCTGTAATCTACAGGTAGAGGGCTATCTCGTGTATTTTTTTGAAAATTTTACGCTAAGTAGTTTCGGAGATAAGGGGGGAATGGTCATTTTTTGTCTATTTTCTTCAATTACTTCTAAAGTACCAAAATTAAAAATTAAAAAAAAATATATTTCAAATGCTCATAAAATGTTCTTTCATTTGATATATAACACAATATAGTTTTAATAACTTTGATTTTTAATTTTCAAGTTTACCCCCCAAAAGTGACCCCTATGATTAAATTTCATTTAATTAAATTACATGTCCGTCTTTGGGCCACAGGTTTACATATGTGTACCAAATTTCAAGTAAATCGGTTCAGTAGTTTCGGAGAAATCGGCTGTAACAGAGGGACAGACAGACACACGAGTGATCCTATAAGGGTTCCGTTTTTCCTCTTTGAGGTACGGAACCCTAAAAATGGAAAAAATATTTAATTAGGGTACCCCCCCTACATGTAAAGTAGGGGCTGATATTTTTTTTCATTCCAACCCCAACATGTGATATATTGTTGGATAGGTATTTAAAAATGAATAAGGGTTTACTAGGATCGTTTTTTGATAATATTAATATTTTCGGAAATAATCGCTCCTAAAGGAAAAAAAAGTGCGTCCCCCCCTCTAACTTTTGAACCATATGTTTAAAAAATATGAAAAAAAATCACAAAAGTAGAACTTTATAAAGACTTTCTAGGAAAATTGTTTTGAACTTGATAGGTTCAGTAGTTTTTGAGAAAAATACGGAAAACTACGGAACCCTACACTGAGCGTGGCCCGACACGCTCTTGGCCGGTTTTTGTCAGATCGAAATTTCAGAGGGCCATCTGTACTGAGAAACGCCGTACGATATACTCGTGCGAAAAGGAAATTCGTAGCTCGATAAAGGAACGATATTATGATGTTGATCCAATAGTATCCATAAAAGTTTTCCTTCCCATAAATTTAATCCTATTACAGATAAAACATAAATTAACCTTCAAACAATACGTAAGGTTATTTTACAAAATAATAATTAGCATCAGACCCCGAGTCACAGAATTGTAAATTATTACCTAAAATTCTGATCATATTTAGAACAAAGCCTTTACAGTAATAACAAGTTTTCGTTGTTGGAATTGAGATGAGTTTTCAGTATAATTTTAATTTCGTTGGAATTTTAAATAACTCTGTGTTATACGGCTGAATTAGATTAACGGTGTTACCTCGTGGAAGTTATATCATATTTAAATAAATACCTAACCTAACCATAAAATTAATATTTTTTAAAAAACCATGACATTCTGGATCGATTTTTATAAATTTTCAAGTGTTCTTAGCCATTTTTTCATAACAATTTTTTTAACCCCCGACGCAAAAACGACGGTGTGTTATAAGTTTGACGTGTCTATCTGCCTGTTTGTCTGTCTGTCTGTCTATCTGTCTGTGGCATCGTAGCTCCCAAACGGATGATCCAAATTAAATTTAGTTTTTTTTTGTCTAAAAGCTGAGTTAGTCGGGAGTGTTCTTAGCCATGTCTCATAAAAATTGGTCCACTATGTCGGGGTTTTTTTCAATATTGTAATTTTGTGGTTTTTTAACACTGTGTGGTATTTTAACACTGAGTTTAACAATAGTTCTGGGCGGGCGTGTTTAAAAAATGAAGAGTGCTCTTAGGTCTCGAAAAATAAATAAAAAATATTGAAAACTTACTAGACGCCGATGTCTTTGACCTCGGCGCCTCGAATAACTTGATTGCCTGCCTAACCGTTGACGATATCGAATCCAAAGGTCCAAAGTTCTTCATTTTTTGTCTGGCGAGGGCGTGACATTCACACATTAGATGTCTGTCGGTCTCTTCCTCTTCACCACACATACGACAATCAGTGTTGTCAGCGTGTCCCATCTTGGCCAACGTTCCTTTGACCCCGTAATGGCCTAGCCGAAGTGACAATTGTTGACGCTATGTGGCGGTCGAAACGTAGTCTGTCTCTGTCGCGCCACTACAGAAGAGCGATAGGGAAAGCTAACTACGAAGCCGTAAGCGATTGTGTCGTTGGCTAGGTATCCTGAACATAATTAACGCCAAATTTTGCCTGCCGCCGGTAATCCTATCAAGCCAGAAATTAAGCGTTTCGCGACACCACGACATTAACGGATCTGCTGATGAAATTTAAATGTCGTTTACCAAGGCAGCGCGGACGGGTAGCTGTTTATTTCATTAATTTCTGGAGATTAGATTAATAATTCTTGAACTTAATTGTAAATTATAGTAAGGGTGAAGTCGAGGTTGGGATTATCTATCAATAAACAATAGATTAAATATGATAATGCATTTTTGAATAACATTCGTATTATACAACTTACATTAATACAGTATAATTATTGTGAAAGAATAATATTATGAAACTTAAAAAATACTTAGAAATAAATTACACGAGTTACGAATTTCCTTTTCGCATGTGTATCGTACGACGTCGCCATCTGTACTGAAAAACGTCGTACGATACACGTGCGAAAAGGAAATTCGTAAATCGTGTCGATTTGAAACACTCCTCTCGGTCGTGTTTTAACTAAGCGAAACTCGTTTCGAACTTCCTCTTTTACACACTTGTATCGTAATATATTATTGTATGACCGTTTGTTTCATATCCAAATAAATATGTACAAAAAAATTAAATCGATTTTTAAAGTTGTGGCAAATGAAGTAAACAACTATATAAGTACCCCATAAGTATGTGACATTCTTAATTCACTATAGGAAATTGCACAGTACATCTTAGTCCACTCTATAACCCTGTCTTATTGCCACCGTGATGTATTTGAAATAGAAGTCATTCCATGTGCTTCGACGTTTACTGTGAAAAGGTTCTACAGTGGCCTATGATTTAAGATAGATAAATAGAATACTCTTTATTTGCACACCTCAGAAAAAGATACAGTGGAGACAAAACAAATGATTATAGAGGCAGAAAACAGGCGGTCTTATCGTTAAAGAGCGATCACTACCAGACAACCTTCAAATTCAAACCTTCAAATTCAAACCTTCAAATTGGTTGACTGTACGTACAGTAATCAATTTGTCAAAAAAAGTTTGCATGACGCTTCTCCTCAGTTACTCTTTTTCTAATTTCTCCAACTCGACACTTCTCATTCCTCACAACTATCGCGGTCCGGTCGTAACAAAGCCTTTTTAAAATGAAAAACTGTTGTTCCGATTGAAATGACACGCCCCAGTGCAGATTAAACCACGTCAAAGGTCAACAGCGATGAATGGCGGGTATTCTTGTGACTAACGACAAATAAACATGCCACTATCCCTTGCACTATTTAGGGATTACAAAATAATAGTTATTAGTTATACAAGAGTGCAAAGTTGTATTTTAACGCTGAGTGTGGAATTGAAAAACGAGCAAGCGAAAGGATTCTATAGTTCTATATCATGTTGCGAGTTATTCAATACACGAGAAGTAAAATACATTTTCTCAAACATGCAATGAAATATTGTCTTTACGTTCCTTAAAATGGGCTGGGAAGTATCGCTTTTTGGGCGCAACAACTCGAGAGGACTGTAAAGGAATTTCATATTATTTTTTAGGCCTAGGCCTGCAAAGTAACTTTTTTTTATAAAATATTGTCCTTAAGAGCATTTTTTTTTATTTCATTGTATGTTTGAGAAAAGCACTATACATGCCTCGGCGTGAAAACCTCGCCCGGCCTCGTATCCCTATCCGGCCTCGCTCGCACGCTCGCTCGGCCGTATATACCCGCTTGGCCGGAAATCCTCATTTTCCCGGCCTCTGATGTAATGTGCACTCGTGTGTAACACAAATTTTTCCCCTCACTATAGTGAGGAAAGTACAACGCAAAAAACGCGTTTATCACTGTTTTTTACATCTATTTACAATTTACAATTGTTGTTATAAAATCGACTTGTTGATTCAAAAATATTGCCGATTCAAATGACAAGTAGCTTGTTGTTTGAACCAAAGAGCACGTAGGCGCTATTTTAACCAAAAAACTTGTTGAACGAACATGAAAACTGGTTGTATTTTCTCTCAGTGTACACATATCTGTTCGCAGCCCGTTGCGTCCAATATACCGCTTTTATTTGCTTCCGCGACATACACGTCTGTCACAATGAAATTCACAACCCGTCCAGTGCTACATTTTATAAGAAATTTGCTTACCATTGTAAAAGTAACGTGATAAAGCTGATAACAATGCAAATTTTATGGAAATCCAATGGCAATACTACATTTTTAAATGGAAATGAGCCCCCCTTTCAACTTAAGAATTTTAAACATTAAATAAATGTCATATACAAAGAAAAAGTGACCAAAGCCTCCAGTGCTCCGAGCTGGAATCGAACCAGCGTACTCCGCTTACCGGGCGAATGCCCGAACATAATAGTAGTGTTACTACTTAAAATAACAAGTTAAAATATTTTCTATGAAAGTAATTTAATTTGTTCTTAGAGTGTTATGAATTTTAGTTAAATATACAAGTAGATTAGTAGATTTAACGAAAAAAAATTGTCCATTAAGAACAAATCAGTCAAAAGATATTTCAAAAAATCTTCAAAAACGAGGTTCCGCTCTCGACTCTTTCCTCCTTTAAAACTTAATCAAACGGAACGAAATTTGAGAATCTGAATAACAATGAAATAATCTATGTCGGACCGTTTAGCTTTTTTGGTTAATTGTTACCAATCATGAGTAGGTATCACACCTTTTTTTGCGCCACAATGAAAAAGGCCGTTTTTGGAAATTTTTGATTGGCTCTAGAATTTTTAAAAAGCAGAATATCAAAAAAATCAAAACGGTCCAACACAGATAAAAATAATAACAATCTGTGTTGAAAAAATCATTGCTCTATCTTCAAAAACCAGGGAGGAAATAGTCGAGAGCGTTTGTACCGTATCGTCTTAATGAGGAGATGATAGGCACTTATTATAAATGTCAAGGTAGTTTAAAAATAAAGAGTAAAAGTGGCGTTAAAGCACAGTAAGATTTCTATCTACATTTCTACACTCTCAAGGGACTCAGAATTGACAGGGTGTGAACCTAAAACTATACCAGTTGGCAAATTATATTTTTCTGCAATACTTACACGTAAAAAATTTAAAACTTTGAATAAAAACTTTAAAGTCCTAAATTCAACTCTCAGTTACCTATAAGCATGTCAAAAGTAGCTAAATATTCGATACCTACCAAAGATGTAGATGTAAGAATATATTTGACCTTCACTATGAACAATATGTATATTTTGTGACTGTACTTACCGGCACTCAGGTCACTAAACCAGGGTAGTATTCCAGCCAAGTCATTCTAACTCGACCCCTCCCGGACTAGCCGAAGTGACAATCGCTGACGCTACGAGGTGATCAAAACGCAGTCTGGCTCTGTCGCGCCACTTGGCCATTTTTTTCAAAGTTGTCCACACAATTTTTTTGTAACATGGGTGTTTTTAACGCGATTCATACTCAAAATCGCGAGGTTTTTCGATTCTGATAGGAGAAAAAAATACTTACCCAGATTTCCATACATTTTTCAAACCTTCCATTCCGTTACCGCCATAATGTATGAAAAAATGGTAACGGAATGGAAAAAACCTTGGGACACTTGTTTTATCCTATTAGGATTGAAACAGCTCGTGATTCTGAGTGGAAATCACATGAAAAATCCAAATAAAAAAAAAGTGAGATCTTTGAGAAAAATGGCCCCACTATGGAAGAGAGATAGAGAGAGCTACGATACGCTTACGAAGCTTAAGGAAATGTGACGTTGGCTAGGAACGGAAATACGTCATTACCGTGGCCACCGCTAAGTGAATGGGGTTTGTTTACTTCGAAATATGGAACAGACCATCCCTTTCCGAAAGAAGTCGCCTAAAAATATTGGCGAGAAACTTTTGGTCTCACCCTGTTTGCAAATTCGATATTTGGTTGAAATACTCTAAAAGGCCTGCAACGCACCTCCAACTTTTCCGTTTCGGGTGACTTTAAGCGGCTCTGATAGTTTACATACATACATATATATTAGCCAGTGACCTGTCTTGTAGCCGAATGGCATTTTTGCGTTGCGGAACGCCGCAGAAATGTAATAAATAAATAAATATTATAGGACATTCTTACACAGATTGACTGAGGCCCACGGTAAGCTCAAGAAGGCTTGTGTTGAGGGTACTCAGACAACGATATATATAATATATAAATACTTATATACATAGAAAACATCCATGACTCAGGAACAAATATCTGTGCTCATCACACAAATAAATGCCCATACCGGGATTCGAACCCGGGACCGCGGCGTAGAAGGCAGGGTCACTACCGACTGCGCCAGACCGGTCGTCAATCTGGCTCTGTTGCGCCAATACGCTAGAGCGACACAGATAGATTGCATTTTTGCGGCGTTTCGCATCGCAGAAAATACCATTCGGCTACGGGGCTAGGTCAGTAACTGGTAGGAACCTCCAGAGGAGAGATATAAAATAAGTGGCATGCTGCCCGCACGCCCTTGTATTGGAGGATAATTCATTTTGGATCATTAAACCGAAATAGTCGGTTCGGAAAGAGAAGTGTCGCGGAATGTGTGAAGCTCTATCTGTGGTATTTTCTTTCCACACACACAGACTCTAGTTTGACTATTGCTCCATACATGCATCACATGCATGCATGTCTCAATTTTACCTGAGGTTTGATATACATTTCAAATAAACTTCGTAGCGCTCTCGGTAGAAGGAAGGAAGAATCAAAACAATCAAATAACATAAATAAACCTAAATAAATACCTATACACAAAACATTACTAATATATTAACGACAGACATCATAATTTTGTGGCAAAAATGTTGTATCACATGATGTAATCTCTTTTGTGTCAACTCGAATGATTAATGACACTTTTAAAAAACTTTTCCAAGCTTCCAAATTGTTGGTTACGTTCAAACTTTTTTGCAACCTTTTTAAGTAGGTATACAACGCTCTCTTTTCAACACAAGTTTTTGTAACTTTTAGTTATTTATTTAAAATTTATTGCACAAAACAACAACTTAATGTACAAAAGGCGAACTTAATGCCATGAGGCATTCTCTACCAGTCAACCTTTGGGCAAAGCAGAGAAGATTGTAGGCGGTGCATTAAGAGACCAATTTTGAAATATCAATCAAAACCATATAGACATATAATATATTAACGTACATACAATTACATACTATTTTTAAATAAATAACGATAGGTTGTATAATATATACTCATATATACCTATAAATATAATTATATATATATATTTATATATATATATATATATATATATATATATATATATATATATATATATATATATATATATATATATATATATATATATATATATATATATATATATATACATATATAAATATTACTAACCTGTCAGAAAAATAACATTCAGTTGTACCTAAATAAAGATATTTTCTAATTTTTTTTCAACAAATTTTACATAGGTCTTTAAAATTTGCTACCACTATCACGAGAAGCATTGTAGAAGTAATCAACTAATCAGCCATAAATCGGGATTTTGAGTACAGACATTATTTTGTAAATTTTTTTTTTTACTTTCCCATTTATAATATTAGTATTGTCCACTTAATATTTTTGTTGTTGAATATTTACCAAAACACGAATTAAATATATATGTTCAAAAGGTGGCAAATGAAGAGCGGGATCACTGCATCAACACAAAAGTAGTTGCAAGTATATTGTCGGTCTTTAAGATGGAAATACGATCTTTTCTCGAAGACCCTTTAAGGTCATAATTATTGGTTTGAAAATATTCAGTTAAGACGCGATTTTCTTAATGGTTTACCTTTGTACGTTAATCTGTATTAAATAAATAAATAAATATTAGGCTTCAGTGGTCCATTGCTTTTAGCTCTTGTGGCTAGACCGCAATTGTTACCCGTCAGCCATTCATTCGGCTTACCGCAATAATGACGTACTTCCCGTCTGGGGTTGAATTCAGGCTGAAATATTATACAAGTTTATATAAGTTTGTATGAACCATTTTTTTTTCAAAGTTGTCAAGTTGTCCCCCCACTTTTTTTGGATTTGGAAAATTTTATGTGGTTTTCCACTCAGAATCACGAGCTCTTTCAATCCTAAGAAGAAAAGTGTCCCAAGGTTTTTTCCCATTCGGTTACCGTTTTCATAGGTACATTATATATCCTGGAGGTAACGGAATGGAAGGTTTGAAAAAATGTTTATGTTGAAGGTTTGAAATCTTGGAACATTTTTTTTCAGTAGTATTTTTTAATTAAACCGTATGGAAATATGTTCCGTAGGATTTTTAATACTAACCCTTTAAATATGCAGTAATATCAAAAATACACATTGTATTTGTAATATTTAAATCTTATACTTAGTTATAAATCGTTTTTGCTGTTGTATTAGGCGTAAAGATAACTTAGGGTTAGAACTTAAACTATGGAGCAAGGTACATAAACCCTCGTCAAGTAAAATACCTTCAGAAGCCTTCAGCTTTCTAAAATAGTTCTCAACTCTAACAATGTCAGCTTACAGCTACGTAGCATATTACGACGAAACGATGGAGCTACAGTGTAGTTGAAGTTTTTTAAAGATAAATAAATAAATATTATAGGACATTCTTACACTCATTGACTGAGGCCCACGGTAAGCTCAAGAAGGCTTGTGTTGTATCGTGGGTACTCAGACATCATCATCATCATCATCATTATTAAGAGGGCCTCGCCCTCTGTCGTTGCAGCATTTTCCAATCGTGCCTATTCTCGGCCTCCGTCTTGACTTCTTGGTATGTGTGGCTACAGCACCATTCCTTAACTTGCGCCATGTATGGCTTTCTAGGTCTTCCTCTGCCTCTCTTCGCCTCGATTTTTCTTCCAGGATGGTAATTTTGAGTCCTTCGTGTCTGAGTATGTGGCCTATGCATTTAGCTCTACATTTTTCTATAACGGACATTAGGTCCGGTAGGGGTACCCAGACAACGATATATATAATATATAAATACATAGAAAACATCCATGACTCAGGAACAAATATCTGTGCTCATCACACAAATAAATGCCCTTACCGGGATTCGATTCCGGTAAATAATAGATAGGCAAATAATATATTTTTCTGATATAATACGTTATAACGATCACTGAAAGGCGGCTCTTTTATTTTTATTTCGTATTAATTATCTTTTCTGAAGTGACCGAACTGACGTTTGTGAAATTTAATGGTGGATGAGGTGGCAATGCCTTTGCGTGTTCTGAATACATACATACATACAATCACGCCTGTTTCCCAGAGGGGTAGGCAGAGATCACGGATTTCCATTTACTACGATCCTGACAAATCACTTTCGCTTCACACACTTTCATAACGTTTCTCATACACGCTCGTCGGTTTCGAGTACTTCTGACCTGGCCTTTTTGCAATATTTCCCCCATTTGAACAAGAAAAGTTCGCCTAGGTCTTCCACTTCCAACTGACCCTTCCACTCTTTTTTCATATACTTTCTTCGTTACTCTTCTCTCATCCATCCTCTCTACATGCCCGAACCACCTTAACATACCCATCTCAATCTTTGTCACCACATCTACATCCACTCCACACTTCTCTTTTATCACGCTATTTCTGATCCTATCCTATCACTCTGTTCTGAATATACATATATGACAAAAACGTCTAATGACGGCTAATTGACACTGTCAGTTACTATAGCTTTTTCTTCTAATCATTCAGAACGTGCAAAGGCATTGTCACCCCATCTGCCCTTAAATTTCATAAAGGTAATTTCGGTCACTTAAGAAAGATAAGTAATTAATAAATAAACGAAATAAAAATAAAAGAGCCACCTTTCCGTGATTTTTGTAACGTATTCTATCAGAACAATATATTATTGGCCTATCTTCAAATAATATTTAACTACCCAATTCTCAAATCGTGTAAACATTGAGTATTACATATGTACATACATACAATCACGCCTGTTTCCCAGAGGGGTAGACAAAGATCACGGATTTCCATTTGCTACGATGATCGCGCGAACTTGACAAACCACTTTCGCTTCACACAGTTTTCATCGTTTCTCATACACGCTCGTCGATTTCGAGTACTTCTGACCAGGCCCCGTAGCCGAATGGCATTTCTCCGACGCCAAACGAAAACGAAACGTAGTCCGGCTCTGTCGCGCCAATACGCAAGAGCGATAGAGATAGATATCTACTAGCGTTTCGTTTCGTGAGCGTTTCGTGAGCGTTTGTGCCATTCGGCTATGCACCCAGGCCTTTTTGCAATATTTCCCCGATTGAGTATTATAGATCGATATTTAATATTCCTAGATTCCCTCAATAAATCATGTCATAAAATACGCAAATACATAAAAACCGCAGCCAACAAAGCTTTTGCAGCTTCAAAAGCTTACGGTTTAAGCTTGTTTAATTTTCAGAATTGCATGAATTTTCATCACGAAGCTTAAATCGTAGGCCACGTCTTTGCCTTTGGCTAGTCTGTGGCCAAGAGTAAGCAGTTATAATAAAAACCGGCCAAGAGCGTGTCGGGCCACGCTCAATGTAGGGTTCCGTAGTTTTCCGTATTTTTCTCAAAAACTACTGAACCTATCAAGTTAAAAACAATTTTCCTAGAAAGTCTTTATAAAGTTCTACATTTGTGATTTTTTTCATATTTTTTAAACATATGGTTCAAAAGTTAGAGGGGAGGGGACGCACTTTTTTTTCCTTTTATTTCCGAAAATATTAACATTATCAAAAAACGATCTTAGCCCCTTATTCATTTCTATATACCAATCTAACAATATATCACACGTTGGGGTTAGAATGAAAAAAAAATATCATCCCCCACTTTACATGTAGGGGGGGTACCCTAATAAAACATTTTTTTCCATTTTTTATTTTTGCACTTTGTTGGCGTGATTGATATACATATTGGTACCAAATTTCAGCTTTCTAGTGCTAACGGTTACTGAGATTATCCGCGGACGGACGGACGGACGGACAGACAGACATGGCGAAACTATAAGGGTTCCTAGTTGACTACGGAACCCTAAAAAGGGTTCCTTTTGTACCTTTTTGGTACGGAACCCTAAAAATCAAAAGGCATTATGTCCCAGAAAATAATATAAATTTATTCTTTGAAATGACATGAAATGTTACTAATCGCAAAAAATGTCGTATTATAGTAATTTTAATACCGAAAGTAAAAACATGCAAATAGTCAGTTATATTTAAAATTGATGTTGGATTTTTATAACCATGTCCCTTATCGGCTCTAGTCGCTCTTTCATTTTAAGAAGTTCTTCGCGCACTTCTTTTCTAAAATTCTGGACTTTATACTTCATCACCGGTCCGTTCAGCTCTATATCTGGCTTCTGGCAGACCGGGTTCGTATCCAAGGTTCCGTTTGGTGCGGCATCCATGAAGAAAGAAACCCTGGAGTAGTCAGACCAATATCTGTCATCAGCCTCAATAGTCTTCACTGACATTCTTGCTTCATACACCTTTCCAGCGCAGGGCAAATCTATTTGAACCCTAAATTCATTAAAGGATATCTCAGGAGTTGAATTAACTGCTTCAAATTTCATTCCTTGCATTGAAAACTCGACTTTATGCAACAAATTGGTGTTAGCTATAATCTCCCAGGGAGCATCTAGTGACCACTGCAGCAAAGCATGATGAGAGCCCTTACTTTTAACTATTAGTGACACTGGTTGACTAAGTTGTAGAATTGACATCGAAGACATGTGGTACGTTTTATTCATATACCCAAAACAATTCTTAGCACGCAGATAAAATGTCAAGTTGTGAATACCATCACCAGGATACGTCCACACGCAACTATTATTTCTCAAAATTTTCATTTCACAAGCATCTTGTACATGTACTGTTGTATCTTTCGTGAAAAATAGTATAAATAGGCCGTGGAGGTTGATAAAATTCCACTTGCATGAGATGGTACCTGGTTTTCCTAATTTCCATACACACATGAAGTCCCGCGGTTCTGGGAGAGAATCCACCGTTAAGGCCACAGCAAAATGCACTGTTTCATTCCAAATACTTTTGCCGTAGCCACAGGTATACCAATTAAGCTGTCGTTGAGGGGAACTCATGTTGTACACAGCCGTAGTCTCGTTCATCGGTTCCATATAAATCAATGTACCCTCCATAGCAAATAATATAATGTAATTTAAATTTCCAAATGAGAAAAGTGATAGTTCCTTAACTGTTTCACCTGTGCAGTATAATTCCACCGGGTATCCATGCTGTACGAGGACGTTTTCATACTCCCAGGTCTGTCCTCCAGAACTGACGGTGGAGCGGGAAGATGTCTCTACAAGTCCGGTACTGCGTGCTTCTATCTTCGGAGGTGTACGGCATTGGCCCGTTTTTAGAATACAAATAAAGAGTTGACACGTGACCATGAGTAATCCTCGGATTCTCGGCGACATTTCTAACACAAGGTTCATTAATCCGAAAACATCAAATACAAAATGACGACCAATTGCCCAATCTCTGATTATGAACTGTATGAACCGGAAGATCGAGTAGCGTGACTGATGCTAACCGGTATAACCCATAAACTAAAGAATATTTGTTTTAAATATCTGCATACACAATTTGTGTATTAATAATTTCATCTTTCCTCATGACGCAACAGGATAGTAGATCAATTTGGGTATACCTACTCGTTCGATTAATTAATTAAAAGTTAATATAATGTCGCCCAATCGCTGATTATGAAACATATAAATGACGCCCAATCCAAATGACGCTCTAATAAATGATGCCCAATCGCTGATTATGAACCATATGAACCGTAAGTTCGAGTAGTACACAAACTAAAGAATATTTATTTAAATAGCTACATAATTTTGTGTATTGATAATTTAAAATCTTTCCGCATGTCACAACAGGATAGTAGATTTATTTTATTTATAGACATTTGATAAATTAATTCAAAGTATAATGTTTTCGTTTGTACTAGACTGTGTAACTCGCCTAACACTGATTGGAGTAATAAGGCCTTGACAAAACCAAGCTGTCATCTTTGACACCTTGCCCCGCCTTGGTGCCCTAGATCACCACACGGGTAACATCGCTCTCCTAACGAAAAGTTAAAATTAAATTTAAACTATGTTATTTCAATAATAAGCGCTGGTAGCCTAGCGATAATTACGTGCGACTTTCGTTCCGGAGGTCGCGGGTTCGAACCCCGGCTCGCACCAATAGGTTTTCGGAATTTATGTGCGAAATGTCATTTGATATGTGCCAGTCGCTTTTCGGTGAAGGAAAACATCGTGAGGAAACCGGACTAATTCCAATAAAGCCTAGTTACCCTTCGAGTTGGAAGGTCACATGGTAGTCGCTTTTGTAAAAACTAGTGCCTACGCCAAATCTTGGGATTAGTTGTCAAAGCGGACCCCAGGCTCCTATGAGCCGTGGCAAATGCCGGGATAACGCAAGGTTGTTAACGCATGATTGCCTCATCAATCGTTTTATTGTATAACAAAAAGACAAGAAGAAATTAAATTTTATTGCTTTTTACCGTTTATTTATTCAGCATTAGACAAACGAGTTTATAATTATATTGTTTGAAATATTTTTTGTTAATTCTCCTCATATAAATGTATCTTTTATCCTCATTTTAAGTACAGGCAGGCAATTATGGTCGCGCGATAAATGATAAAATAGCAGGCCGTCCCTATCGCACTATTTAGAAATGCGATAGGGACGGCCCGATATTTTATCATCTATCGCGCGACCATGATTGCCCTACAGTACAAGGTATATCCATACTTAACACGTTCGCTGCGGCAAGCCAAAACCTTAACCCAAAATCTAGTGCGTTACGAGGCCCAATTCGCCCCGTAATAGTTTACATCGTAGTGCGTTACGGGTATAAAAGTGCCCCGTACGCCTAAGTCTGTTAAAAGTGCTGTAAGTTCCTGAAATATTGAATTTTCCAATATTTTTTTCGGCTAACTGTAAGAGTATGAAATTTCCTACGTCTCATTATCCCCGCACGTGGATACGATAAAAACTCAGAAAATTATACAGAAAAGAAAATACGGGGTTATTTTATCCCCGTATCGCACTAAAATTGAAAAAATACGGGGCTTCGCATACCCCGTAACGCATGTAATGTATTAAGGTCGATAAATTAGTAGTGATGGGAAATAAAAAAATCGATGTATATGCTGTATTAATAAAAAAATTACACATCAAAAATATGATACTTCGCACTCTTGTATTTTTGTGAAAATAGTTAATATAATTAAGTAACAAAGAGAAATAAAATAAGATAAACCACCACCGTTTTTACATATTAAAAACATATATTTAATTACCTGCCTGCAATTAGATGCCAATTTGTGGTGATTTTGACGTTTATTGTGTGGGATAACCTTTGTTTTTGGAATATAGTAGTTCTAACGTATGGTTCGAGCGCTTCATTTTTAATTTGCCGATAACAAGTATTTCAGTAAGCACTGCACTAGCGATACTGTGCCCACAACCCCGTACGGGCCAGCAAATTCTTTTACGGGGTTCACGGAGACCCGTATCGCACTAGAAGGTAATTTTTGTCCCCTGGTCGGTACGGGGTTCCTGAGACCCCGTATATAATTAATATATCAATAAATAATACTTTTGAACAGAAATCCAAATGTATATTTGTCATTTTCGTAGTTGTAAAAATGACCAAAATACAGCTTCCGCACCAGCGGAGTGAACACGATTTTTCTCACCCGCACTGAGTGACGACAGCGTACGGGGTTCAAAACCCCCCGTAACGCAGTGAACGTGTTAATAGACCATGAAAAAAAACGGGGACCACGTATTTCTCGCATAATTATATATTTTTTGTGTCATAAATATCATGATTTTTAGTGAGCAATAAAGTATATTCGTATTTTATTCTACCGTATCTTCAAAGAGCCATCTGCCTGAAAATGAAATGGCAATGGGCGGGACATATAGCAAGAATGAGCGATCAAAAATGGACTAAACGTGTGACATTCTGGAAAGGTCCACAAAGAAAAAGAAAACCTGGCAGACCAGCCACAAGATGGATCGATGACGTCACCAACATCATATCGGAGAAATGGCAAGATGCGGCACAGGACCGCTCAGAATGGCGGAGGCTGGGGGAGGCCTTTACTCGCAAAGAGGTCCACCAATCATAGAATAGCGAAATATTAAATTTTAGTAAAAATAGTTAAAATATATATAGAACCATTAGATATATAAGCTAACTGTAGACATATTCTTTTTAAATTTTTAATAATTGTTACTATTATTTTTTTTGGTGTGGAATTGAAAGGCTTTTTTATTTATTTATTTTATTATCTTCAAAGAGAGAGACTTCGTAGAATGGAAGGGTCAGTTGGAAGTGGAAGACCTAGGCGAACTTTTCTTGTTCAAATCGGGGAAATATTGCAAAAAGGCCAGGTCAAAAGTACTCGAAACCGACGAGCGTGTATGAGAAACGTTATGTAAGTGTGTAAGCGAAAGTGATTTGTCAGGATCGTAGTAAATGGAAATCCGTGATCTCTGCCTACCCCTCTGGGAAACAGGCGTGATTGTATGTATGTAATCTTCAGTAGATATAACCGTAAAACGAGGATGAAAATTGCATAATATTTAGGTATATGAGGATAATTCAACATAATATAATATTATTATATCCGCTGCTAAATCATGAAACGGTAAAAGCAAACATAATACTTTTATAAACGTGTAAAACTAAATATAAATATCTATTATCCTTGTGTCATGAGGAAAGTTGAAATTATTAACATACTAGTTTTTGCCCACGGCTTCGCTCGCGGTAAATTAGAAAGAGACAAAGAATAGCCTATGTCACTCTCCATCCCTTCAACTATCTCCACTTTAAAAAATCACGTCAATTAGTCGCTCCGTTTTGCAGTGAAAGACGGACAAACAAAGAGACACACACATTTTTTTATTTATAACTAGCTTTAGCCCGCGGCTTCGCTTGCTTTAGAAAGAGACGAAGAGTAGCCTGTGTCACTCTCCATCCCTTTAACTATCTCCACTTAAAAAATCACGTCGATTCGTCGCTCCGTTTTGCCGTGAAAACGGACAAACAAAAAGACACACACACTTTCCCATTTATAATATTAATATGGATGTTAAGTTTGGATTATACAGATACACATGTTGCGCAAGTAGGTAGATGCGCATTTAAAAAATGAAACATTCTTAAACGTTCGTGCGTCCGGAAAGTCAGTCTCACTGACGCTGCTTGATCGTCCGGTTCATATTGTTCATAATCAGAGATTGGGCAATTGGTCGTCATTTATTTGACGTTTTCGGAATACTCAACCTTGCATTATAAATGTTACCGACAATCCGAGCATTATTCATGCTCAAGTTTCAACTTTTCATTTGTTGTGTTTTTATAAAAACTAGCCAATGCCGTACACCTCCGAAGATAGAAGTACGCAGTACGGGCCTTGTAGTGAAATACCCTCGTTCTAGCACTATCGTTAGAGGAGAAACCTTGACATATGACGGCATATTCATACAGTATGGACACCCGGTGGATTTATATTGCACAGGTGAAACGGTACAGGAGCTTTCACTTTTCTCAATTGGAAATTTAGAAGACAATATGTTATATCATGCCATGGAGGTTACATTGCTGAATATGGAACCAATGAACGATACTACTGCTGTGCATCACATGAGTTCCCCTCAACAACAGTTACATTTGTATACCTGTGGCTATGGCGAAGGTCCGGGGAATGAAACAGTGCATTTAGCTGTAACCTTGGTGGTGGATTCCCTCCCAGAATCGAGTGACTTCTTGTGCGTATGGAATTTGGGAAACCCAAGCATTTTCGCCTGCAAGTGGAATTTTCTCAACGTTCACGGCGGATATGAACTATCTTTTACGGACAATGGAACTGTTCAAAGTACTTGTGCAATGAATATCTTGAGAAACAATAGTTGCACGTGGACGTTTCCTGAATTTCCTGGTATTCACAATTATACACTACAAATGTATGTTTACAATGGTTTTGGGTCTGTTAATACAACATACAACATGCCTGTGTTGTCGATTTTACGACTCAGTTCACCAGTATTACTGGTAGTTAAAAGTAAGGGTTCTCATCATGCTTTGCTGAAATGGTCACCAAATATTCCTTGGGAGATTTTAGCTTCGTCCAACTTGTTGTATAAAATAGAATTTTCAATGCAGGGAATGAAATTTGAAGCAGTTAAATCAACTCCTGAAAGGATATCCTCGTATAAATACAGACTTCAAATAGATTTGCCGTGCGCTGGAAAGTTATATGAAGTAAGAGTGTCAATGAAGACTACTGAAGCTGATGACAGATACTGGTCTGACTACTCGAGCATCTCCTTCTTCTCTTCTTCACGGATCCAGCAGAAAACGAAACCTTGGATACGAACCCGGTCTGTCAGACGCCAGAAATAGAGCTGAACGGACCGGTGATGAAGTATAAAGTCCAGAAACTTAGAAAAGAAATGCGCGAAGAAATTTTGAAAGAGCGCCTAAAGCCTTTACGGGAAATGGTCACAAAAATCCGGAATCAATTGTAAATGTTAAGTGACCAAAGTCCACAGTCCTGGGTTCTAATTCTGGTAAGGGCCTCTGTGCCAATTGTACGTATATCTTTCCCTATGGGTGACTATTGGGACATTTGGGACATTGTAACTACATGTTTATTGCAATAAGTTTTAAAGAAATAAACATAATTATTTTCATGAGTCATGGATGATTTCAACGTATCACGTAACGTATGTCTGGTTTAAATAGTTTTTTATTTTTTATTTCTCTGCATGCACTTTTAGAATGTAATGTAATTTGTATACTTACCCATGTAAAAATCTCTTTAAAAAAAACGACCACCATATTTCTTTTAGATAAAGTTCTACAGTAAAATCTATTTTTCCGCTTCCCAAGAATCCCAAGATACAGGCTACGCCTAGTTTCAGGTCGACGGATATAACCTTAATGGCAAAAATGTAATTTATGTTTAGTTCTACTTAAAAATGTACCTAATTATTGAGGGACTCCAGGAATGTTAAATATCCATCTATAATACTCAATGTTTACACAGCGAACCTGCGACCTAATGCGTCTCCGGCAAAAGAGCAGTTTCGAGTCCTGCCGGAGGTAGGGAGGATGTCAAAGGCAAAAATCAAAGATGGCGTTTTTAATGTAGGTAGAAGATATCGGTCCTACATCTAATATCGGATCGGATAATATGAAAATGCACTAACGCCAAATAGAATGACACGACAAATAATAGTAAGTACAGTCAACAACACAGCTGTGTATACAGACAAAGTGCCAAAATTATGTATACAGAACTTTATTACCTGTACATAAAGGTGTGTATACATATTTTTGGCACTTTGTCTGTCTACACAGATGTGTTGTTGACTGTACAACATATAATACGTCAGTCGACTACTTCAGGCCAGCAGTGTTTTTAAAAAGCCTTGATTTACATCACAGGTTGACTTTCAAATTGGTCGTCGTATAATGAGCGTGTTAAGGCCACGGCGGACGGGCTCATCCATCGCATCACGCGAACCAGACAGCTAGATTATACGGTCTACGGGTCAGGGTCTGTTTTTTTCCCTTATGATATTGACTACAACTACTGGAAAAGGCTTTCTTACTATAACAGAAAAGAAAGTTCCATTTTATTCACAAAAGTGCAAAGTAATTTCTTTTAGATATTTCCCTTACCCGGATTTGAACCCAGGACAGTGCCTTAGCAAGCATAGTCACTACGCGATAGATTACTTTGCACTTTTGCCTGGCCTATCGCGTAGTGACTAATTGACTTTGCCTGCTAAGCCACTGTCCTGGGTTCGAATCCCGGTAAGGGAATTTATTTGTGTGATGATTATGGATGTTTTCTATAAGTACCTATGGATTTATGTATGTATAACGTCGCCTAGTTTGGGACTAGATTGATCTGCGTAAGATGTCACCCGATATTTTTTATAGAGTATCCATACTGATATTATAAATGGGAAAGTGTGTGTGTCTGTTTGTTTGTCCGATTTTCACGGCAAAACGGAGCGACGAATTGACGTGATTTTTTAAGTGGAGATAGTTGAAGGGATTGAGAGTGACACAGGCTATTTTTTGTTTCTTATTAACGCGAGTGAAGCCGCGGGCAAAAGCTAGTTCTTAATAATTTTGTAAGAATTTCCTCCATTTTGTAATACACCTACTTGTATTCTACTCACTTCTTTTGATGTGCGTCTGATAAGGAAAAATCGCCTTGGAAGTAACAAAAAAGTCATTTGAAATTTCGTCTTCTTTTTTACGCTGATGAAATAATAACAATTTCTAATTTCCATTTAAATTAGGTACGCATATTAATATAATGAATAATAAAGTTTAAATTATATTAACTTTCACAATCGCAATTTAGTATGTTTTTATAAAATCTGATTCCATGCTCTAGCCTCTGTTTAAAAAAGAGATTAGAAAAGAGAACTAGGTACGCTAATGGTTTGGTAGACGAAGACTTGCTAACGCTTCGGTCAAAAACCAGCAGCCAATGAGCAGTCGAACATAGCCTTTTTCTCGTTGACTACATCCAAAAAACGAATAAAAAATCCGAAATCCTTAAAATTCCAAGCAAATTGCTAAAAAAGTCAAACTTTTAAATCATTGGGACCCAACTCAACAGTTTACCCGATTTGTCGGTCGACAAATCTGCGCACGTGTCCAGCGTCCTTTGCGGATTTTCAGTTGCCAGGCGAACCTCAGTTGACACCGCGACGCTGCCCTTAACGGTCGCTTCTTTCTTATAAAAAAAAACAATTCTAAATACAAAATACTGCCACAAAAGAATAAGGCATTCTAGTTTAAGAAAATAAATGACGGCGAATTTTTCAAATTTCGAATGGAATTCTACAGGTGGGCGCAGCCACGCGGTCGCGTTCCGTCGATAATCGCATTATGACCAAATTCGGTTCTATCCATGTGTCGCAAAGTCCCATTTCGTTTGATTACAAATAAAAATAAGATGTCAAATAAACTTTCGAGTAAAATTTTTAGTGATTTTGTTCTAGTTAGTTGAAATAATTGCTTAGTGCGTGGCCTAAATACTAAGCTGTGATATTTAGTTAAATTGTTGAGTTCTTATTTGACATATCTAAGTGTTACTAAGGTTGGTTACTGCAATAATGTCAAGTGGTATCGCTTATTGAGGATATTTCAGTTATTGAGCATTTCTTTTTTTTTGACTTTTTTTTATTTTGATTTTTTTAGGGAATTTTAGGTCAATTGATTGTACTCAGAATCACGAGTACTTTCAATCTCACTGGAAGACAAAAAGTGTCCCAGAATTTCCATACATTTTTGTTACTTTCCTCTTTTGTTACCCCACACAACATGTACGGAAAATCGTATGGGACAATTTTTGTAACTACTAGGATTGAAAAAGCTAGTGATTCTGAGTAAAAATAGCATAATTTTTTTCAATAACATCACATTTCACAAAAATGGCAAAAAAAAAAAAAAAGAAATGCTCTATTATGGCAACGGAGAATGAACTGAAGTATTTCATTGTTTTATTATGGAAGCGGATTTGATGAAATTTTATTATGAATTGTTTTTGAAGTATTTAAAGTCACACACAGGTCGAACGCGATTAATTAACATTATTTTTACCTTTTTTCCCAACGTTTCGGCCAGGTTGCACTGGCCGTGGTCGCGGAAGACTGCAACCTGGCCGAAACGTTGGGAAAAAAGGTAAAAATAATGTTAATTAATCGCGTTCGACCTGTGTGTGACTTTAAATATGTGGACAAAGCGCGAGAACTTAAAGTGTTATGTTTTTGAAGTATTGGTAAAATAAAGGCTGGAGAATCCCTTGTTATTTATCGGGCTTATAAAATAATAATGAAGTATGGTCTATGTCGAGATGTAGACGACTTATTATAATTATATTTGAGTGATTATTATAATACTCATCCCTAAAACATAGTTCCATTATTAGAACATTTAATTATATAGTTATAATAGTATTATTTCAAAAAAGAAAAAGTAAAAGTTTTACCCTTGGACACTGAAGAATTGGATCTCATTTTTAACCGACTTCAAAAAAAGGAGGAGGTTGTCAATTCGACTGAATTTTTTTTTTCTCTTAATACGAGTTCAAAATCTTCTTCATCTAAGCTATTATTTCCTTTACGATATTTTTTATCCTGAACGAATATACTTATAAAGAGTAGAATATACTTATAAATAGTAGAATATACTTATAAATAGTAGAATATACTTATAAACAGTAGTATTTTATCTATTTTACTATCCTTTATTAAATATCAAAGAGGATCGAGTATTAAAGAGAGTTACTGTCAAAGTAAAATATGTAACACAGTGCATTGTACTGCCACCTCTCGACACAGGCTTAAAACTTTTGGACCTCAGTTTTGACAATTTGGCCCATATTCTTAGCTTGATAATTATGTATTGTGTTAAAAATGTCAAGTTATCGCCATCTTGCCGAGCGTCCCCCAAAGGTAACGCCATCGAGGCCACCGTACCTTTTTCTGTATGGTTCTGAGGTACGTTTTTTTCTTAGACTTTATCTGTCTATACGGAGTTACATATGTCTTTGTTAAATATAATAAATGCGTAATCAGCACTTCAAAAGCGTCATACATTTCCATGCTGAGCTTTAGCTCATGACGGATGGAGCTTAGCGAGGGTTTTCGAACAAAAGCTCTCACAACTGACAAAGAAGGCTAGATCCTGTCTTAAGAAATAGGCATGTAAGTGGAATATACACAATAGCAAGTCTTCCATCATATCTGAATGAGGTGACTTGAAGATAATTCCACTTATAAACCCTGTTTTAACCCTGTTGTGGGTTAAATTGTGGCGTAGGCGAGAGGCTGGCAACCTGTCACTGCAATGTCACAGTTTCGTTTTCTTTCAACCCCTTATTTGCCAAGAGTGGCACTGAAACCTGAGTAGTTTCATATGCTCTGCCTACCCCTTCATGGGACAGAGGTGTTATTGTATGTATGTATGTATGTAAACCCTGTTTTTATTGAATTTTGTTAACTTTAAGGGAAGATTCTTCAGTTCAAATACAATCAATTTCTCTAAGAAACTAGCCTCTTAACTCTTACGGTTATCGAATTATTACAAAAAAATACTGAACACGTGTAGAATAGAATAGAATAGAATAGAATAAACGTTTATTCGTGAACACAGGTAAGACAAAATACACATAATAACAACAAGACAGAAAGGAATGAAGTGCCACGAAATGGCAATGGCAGTGGCAATGGTGGTGTGTGGCCTCCTTACTACTTCCTAATGTTATTTTTTTTGACATGTGCCGTCAAACACTTGACAATGACTTTTATGTTATGAGAAAGGTCCTCTCACACTAATTAATTCATTTATTATGTATGGAAACGAAAACAATTTTTTTTTTTTTCGAATTTAACAAAAAGCGATATACAGGGTGGTTCCTGATGATGAATCTGTGTGTAGAATTTAACGGAAAACAAAAAAAAACCGGTCTAAAACCCGGCGACATCAGTAAAAACACAGATTTAGAGAAAAATCAAGAGAAAACCTTTGTATCAAAGTACAAAGATTTTTCCGGATAATTATTATAAATAAAATCGCACGTGCCAAACTGACATAATTCTGATATCAGTAAACTTTCGAATGGGCCTGGGTTCATGAAACTACCCTCGTTTTTGCAGATTAACACAACAAGACAGGGGATCCGAAGATTCTGGAAATAAGTATTTGTTTAATAAAGACTGATGTTCGAAGATTTAGTTCAGAAAAATATGTTTTGTGATTTGTGAATTTTTTTAAGCTTTTGTTAAGAAGCAGGTATTTAGGGTTCTAAAAGGTCGGCAAAGCATAAGTGGCTCCCCTGATGTTGCTTATGTCCATGGGCGGCGATGACTACTTCCTATCAGGCGGCTCGTCTGCTCGTTTACTGCCTATATCATAAAAATAATATATTACGGCTTTCGTAATTGATCTTAGTATTTTCAGTTTAATTATTTGAAGGAGGTACTTAAACAGATATTAAAATATTCGTCTTGAATTAAGACGGCCATTGTAATAAAATAAATAAATAAATAAATATTGGGGACACCTTACACAGATCAACTTAGCCCCAAACTAAGCTAAGCTTGTACTATGGGTGCTAAGCGACGATATACATACTTAAATAGATCAATACATACTTATATACATAGGAAACATCCATGACTCAGGAAGTCAGGAACAAATATCTGTTGCTCATCACACAAATAAATGCCCTTACCGGGATTCGAACCCAGGACCGCGGCTTAGCAGGCAGGGTCACTACCGACTGAGCCAGACCGGTCGTCAATAAAATGGCAATTTGACTTGCCACCGTCTTGTTTTAATTAAAATGTACGGAACTCGTGTCTTTATTATTATAAATGACGTTATCAAAGAGGAGACGTACTATACTTATAAATAAAATAAATAAATATTTTGGGGGACACCTTACACAGATCAACCTAACCCCAAACCAAAGACATATATAATTCCGTGTAGACAGATAAAGTCTAAGAAAAAAACGTACCTCAGTACCATACACAAAAAGGTACGGTGGCCTAGATGGCATTACACCTTTGGGGCACGCTCAGCTAGATGGAGCTAATATTAATATTTGACATTTTAAAGCATATGAAGCTAAGAATATGGGCCAAATTGTCAAAACTGAGGTTCAAAAGTTTTAAGCCTGTGTCAAAGATAAAGATAAGAGATAAAAAATGTTTATTGCACAAAAAGACACAAATGAGATGCATTCTTACATAGCTTACAATTACCTACGTGCATAGCTTAGTTGGTTTACCGATACCTCAGGAGTCCCCGCACTAGGCTAGGCCTGTATCGCGGGAGACCAAATGCTTAAGTTGAATGTCATGCAATGACGATGAAGGAAAGAAAAGATATATTACGGATAAATACAGTAAATTACAGAAAGTTACAATTATGTTAGTTGGTATACATTCAATTTACATAATTTACCTATTAGACTATATGTGTAGTAAGTAACCATGTAGGCTTGACATTTTAGCAATTTTCTTCCAATTTAGTTAGTTATATTTATTACATGTGTGATAATATTAAACAATTTTCAAGAGTAATGTCTCAGTCTCGTTATAGTCGAGTGATAACAACCAGTTACAGAGTAATCTTTTAGCCACATGCACAGTACAACCAATCAAATCGCTCTGGAATTTTACAGCCGTGTTGTATATCCCCGTGTGGTGACGGGTTAAGAATTTCACCACCCCCTTTCTTCCCGTGGGTGTCGTAGAAGGCGACTGAGGGATTGGGTTAAATTGTGACGTAGGCGAGAGGCTGGCAACCTGTCACTGCAATGTCACAGTTTCGATTTCTTTCAACCCCTTTTTGCCAAGAGTGGCACTGAAACTTGAGTAGTTTCATGTGCTCTGCTTACCCCTTCATGGGATACAGGCGTGATTGTATGTATGTATGTATGTATGTGTTGTATATAAGAGAGCTGAGGACGTCACCAAAACGACGCCCAAAAGCAGTGTTAACCCACGGGATTGGCAACTTGAAGACGCGTTTTTCCAGTAATTTAGGATAGATTTCGGTCTTAGCGGCGCTTTTGTGGATTGACATACAGATTTTATGGATGTATAATTGGCGAACTGTAAGCGAAGTGTAAGTCAAGAGATGGCAGTCTATGCACTGTGATTACACATTTTACTTCGACAGTAACTCTTTATAATACTCGATCCTCTTTGCCCCAAACTAAACTAAGCTTGTACTATGGGTACTAGACGACGACATACATTCTTAAATAGATAAAATACATACTTATATACATAGAAAATATCCATGACTCAGGGTCAAATATCTGTGCTTATCACACAAATAAATCCCGTCACCGGAATTCGAACCCAGGACCGTAGCTCAGCCGACTACTCCAGACCGGTCGTCAATATTCATATTCATATTCATATTCATATTCATATTTATTGATATTGCATATTTATACATTACACGTCAGAAACATAAACATTCATTATTACTAAGTAATTCTTATTACTCTAAGAATTAAATTATAAAATTTATAAATGTGTTCTATATAATTTAAATAATTTAAATACATTATCGCGCTAAATATTACATTTCAAGGAATTCATTGATGTCATAGAAGGCATTATCAATAAGCCAATTTTTTATTTTATTGTAAAATACATTATCATTGGATATAGCGGTTATTTGTTCGGGGATACAATTATAGATTTTAGGGCCAATAGCATAGGTCGTTTTGGTAGATTTGGTCAGTCTGAAGTTAGATGTTTCGAGTAAACCCCTGTTCCTGTTCCTTAAGCATCTCAAGTTACCAGCTCTGTGTGGGAATGTGTCAATGTGGGTTCTTACGAACTTTACAATGTTAAAAATATATTGCGATGGTAATGTCATAATACGTAATGATATAAATAGTTGTCGAGCTGGCGATCCAGAAGGCACGTTGGCTATTATTCTTACCGCTCGCTTCTGCAACACGAAGACACGACGCCAGTCAGCGGCGACCCCCCAAAATTCTAGACTGTAGTTTAGCACAGAATGAAAAAGGGCAAAATAACTATTCCGCACTTGTGCTTGAGGAAGAACAAAAGACAATCTTTTAAGTGCAAAACAGATGCCTGCCAACTTAGTGCATACTAATTGAATTTTAGTGCTTAGTGCATACTAAACGAATACCGGTTATATTCGTTTTGCTGATACAGATACTCTTTATTGACACATAAAATATAATTTTGTCAGTTAATATTAATTAAAAAAAGCTCTTTTATTAGTGTGTAATGAAATATCAGCTGTAAGATACAAGCATCGGACAAAATTTGCGTTATTTTTTTTGTACTGAAGTACTACTTATTCTAATGACACGATTCAAATATTATGCGACGGCTCATACACCGTGTTTTTTTTTGTTTTCCGGTAAATTCGACATGCAGTTAGGTTCATCATCAGGAACCACCGAGTATATCGCTTTTTGTTAAATTCGAAAAAAAAAAATTTTTTTTTCGTTTTCATACATAATAAATGAATTAATTAATGTGAGAGGACCTTAATAATAACATTAAAGTAATTGTCAAGTTTTTGACGGCAGATGTCAAAACAAATAACGTTAGGAAGTGGTAAAGGATGCCACACACGTGTTCAGTAATTAAATTTATTTTTTTAATATTTCGATAACCGTAAGAGTTAAGAGGCTAGTTTCTTAGAGAAATTTATTGTATTTTAACTAAAGAATCTTCCCTTAAAGTTAACGGAATTCAATAAAAACAGGTTGTATAAGCGTGCTCAGATATTTTTGTTTGCCAAAATGTTTAGATTTAAATGAAAGCTGTACAGCGGCTGCCGTGACCAGTCACAAATTGCTTTATGTAAATTCCAATATAAATCCACGTAGAACGAGCGTAAGCTGGAAGTTATTAGGGTTCCTCGGGTAAAACTAGTTTATTTCTTGTGATTTTTTGGTTAAAGTTATCCTATTTTATCTGTAAGGTGATTCATACTTAGAATAAGGAATATAAATTATGGTTTAGGATTTTGTACAGAGCAGCAAGAAATCAAAATCCTGGACCGTTCCGTTTATATTCCTTATTATAATACTGCACGAGGGCGACACTTAAAGTTTTTAGAACAGGCCACTTGTAAAAATATAATTAAATATTAAGTTTACATTTTAAAAATAGAACTCTTTGCCAATGTAATTGTGTATGCATTTCAATAATTTATTTTGCGATTTGGCGAAATCAAAATTGTATGTTTAACATCAATATATATTTCACGAGAGAAAATTTTCGTACCATGATTTTCTGTGACTTTCGATGTCATTTAAATCAACAAAATAACTATAATAGACTTCGTTTGGCCTTCCAAAATGAAACCCCATCTCGTGGCATGGTTTACAACCTGGGGCCCGTTTCTTGAAAGGTACAAGTCTTGTATTACAAGTGCGCGAACTGTCAAATCGTATGGGTTGTCATGGAAACACACTTGTAATACAAGGCTTTTATCTTTCGAGAAACTGGCCACTGGTGTAATACAATAAAACGTGGTTGCACTAATTGCACCGATGATCAGCGTGAGGGACGGCCTTTTACGGTGATGACTGAAGGTATGTTGTGCGGCGTATGATAGAGACTGACAAAATAGTGACCTACCAGCATATTCCGACAACCCTAGGCACCGGTCTGGCTCAGTCGGTAGTGACCCTGCCTGCTAAGCCGCGGTCCTGGGTTCGAATCCCAGTAGGGGTATTTATTTGTGTGATGAGTACAGATATTTGTTCCTGAGTCATGGATGTTTTCTATGTATGTAAGCATTTATATGATATATCGTTGCCTGAGTACCCACAACACAAGCCTTCTTGAGCTTATCGTGGGCCTCTGTCAATCTGTGTAAGAATGTCCTATAATATTTATTTATTATTTATTTATTTATCGGTATGAGTCAAGTGCACAAAATCCTCCATGGACATTTAAGTAGTGAGGAGGCTTTGTGACCGTTGGATACCTCATAATTTGACAGAGATCCAAAAACTACCCCTAAAGAGTGGGCAAAGTGGTGCCATCGGATGCAGTGATGTATTGATGTGAAGGAGCATTATTTATTTTAAAAAGATATAATAAAACGCATAACTTGCTAGTTAAGCAAACTGATCGAACTTTTTTGTATTCAAAATATTAGAATTTGTCAGTGTCTTACTCTCAGTATTTGCCACCGTTATAGAATAGTACATTGTGCAAAATGAGGTGTAATGTAAGTTGATTATAGCAAAAGAGAGTATATTTGACGACCGGTCTGGCTCAGTCGGTAGTGACCCTGCCTGCTAAACCGCGGTCCTGGGTTCGAATCCCGGTCCCTACCGCATTTATTTGTGTGATGAGCACAGATATTTGTTCCTGAGTCATGGATGTTTTCTATGTATATAAGTATGTATTTATCTATTTAAGTATGTATATCGTCGCTTAGCACCCATAATAAAAGCTTTGCTTAGTTTGGGGCTATGTTGATCTGTGTAAGGTGTCCCCAATATTTATTTATTATTATTTATTTAAACACTCGAATTTGCGAGTTTGCAATCTTACGCCCCGAGAAATACCAGAAAAAAATTTTCATCACACTTTGTGTGTTTAAAAAATATTTAAAGATAAAAAAGTTGATTATAATAGACATTTCATAGCTTTTTTTATAACTACCGCTACGCTACACTTACTAAGCGAGTGTGATGAAAAAGTAATTCAATATACACTGCGTTTTAGTAAGTTATTAGTTGTATTTAGTGAGACAATCCCAATAGTCACACCCTTCCTTTGAAGTTCGTTTTTTATATGGGCCTGATAAGCGATTCGCTCTTGACATATTCGTGCCTAACAGCTATATAACGTTACCAGTAATTTAATACAAGCATTATGTAATTTAAAACATTTACTTGTCAAAACAAAAATGTTTTTTTTTTAGCATTGTGTTGTTAAAAATTCGTGGTGTACCTTAAAAGAGTGCCTAGACGTAGTGACATGTCCATTTAACGTAGAACATGACATTGTTATGTAGATAGACTTGAAATCGTGTCAATTGAGTGTGTTACTAGTGACATTGAAGTGTTAAAAAAAACGTGAAAGTTCTGTACGAAATTCGGTGTGCGACTAAGTCAACTCACATCTCGGGGAATGACGATCAAAAATATAAAAGACTCGTCTAAGCAAACGCGTACCATGATTCTATGAGTGAGATAAGTCAGATCGACTGGTCGCGTTGTTCACAGGCGGTAACTGTGTGGTAGCCGAGAGCGGGTGGGCGGCACTTTCTGCGGGAAAGGAGTGACCATACTGTACGATAGTACTCTTTATTATAGTGTGGTCAAGTTAAGTGCGGAGTTTTTCCGATTAAGAAAAGTGGTGTAAGTGGAGATATCATGAATACAGTTCAGAGCACCGGCGGACATGGCGGGTCTATGAAAAAGGACTCCAAACATGATGTGAGTATAATTATATTTGTTAGTGTACAGCTTGTGGCGACCATCTACTTTGGTGTATAGCCGCCTTTATAAAATACAACAGCAACACTGAGCTGTCATGTTGACAACTCGTCGAAAAACTAGATCTAGAGATAAGAACACGTGTAACTCTCTATAATACTCGATCCTCTTTGGTTTCACCAAATCTATGTCGGTAGAAGCCAAAAACAACAAATACTCGTATTTCTCACTTTGAGTTTTTACCAATTGGCTTTTTCAGTAAAATAATACACAATTTTTTTTGCACTTTGGCAGTCATATCTTCGTTGCTGACTGTACGTGTACTTGGCCGAGATTTCGCTTCTACATTAAAATATCCATTATTTTTAAATATAGGTCATGCATATTCAGTCATTTCCGCGACAGCGATGTATCACAAATAGCAGTTTAATTAAACCACGAAGCCTGAATAATGTATCACCCCGGTAATGGAAGGCGAAAATATGATAAAAAAAATTTCCCCGCTGTACCTTATATCATTCCAATATACTATATATATATTGCTGCAATTTAAGTTAGTAAAACCGGTTCACTTGTTTTTTTATGTATTGTGTTGTATATTTTTTATACCAAATAAATATTTTTTTCTTTCTTTCCTTATTTCTAAAAGCTCTAGTTTTTCAGTGACAGTAAACTATGAAGAGTTTTTATCATCTTGCATTTTAATGGATTAGGATTTATAACCACAATACCCTTTTAACTATCAATTAATTACTCTTTATTGCACATGCACACTTCAATACAGAAAACAACTATACATACCTGCGTTCAATCCACTTAGGATTCCGTAATCAACGTAAAATCCCAAAAAAGGTTAGAAAAACATAATTTAATCTGGAACCTGATTTGCAAAGTAAAGAACGTGACTTTTCAAATTATCCTACTTACTTAAGTTGAACCAGTCGCACAAAAAAGGGATCAAAATGCTAACGACACGAAATAACCTTGTGGTCCTTTTGCTATGAAATATTCTTTATTTTCAATGACATCTTAAACTAATTTTAGTAATTTCGCTGCAATTTCAAAATTCACTCCATCTTAGGCCACGTCTTTACCCTTGGCTAGTCTGTGGCCAAGAGTAAGCCCATTTATAATAATAAAAAAAACTTTACATATCTTGTTGAAATATCTTAGTTATACGAATCCGTGGTGGACATTATGACTAGGACGGACTAGCAAGTAAAAAAATAAAATAAAAATTACTGCACACGTGTGTGACAGCCTTTACCACTTCCTAATGTTATTTGTTTTGACATGTGCCGTCACTTGACAGTAACTTGAATGTTATCCGGGTCTCTCACATTGATTAATTCATTTATTATGTATGAAAACTATGAACATTTTTTTTCGCGAATTTAAATAAAAGTGATATACAGGTTGGTTCTTGATAATGAACGTGTCGAAACAAAAAAAAAACACGGTTTATGGAGGTTTAATATGAAGGCCTATGTTCAGTAGTGGACGGCCTTTGGGTGGTCTGATGATGTTACGAATCCACTAAAGAACAATGAAAATAGAGCTGTGTATGGAAATATTTATTGATACAAATGGTCTCCTTTTAAGTGAGCTGTAGATTGTGTCGGCAATTATTTCTTGATGTAGGGGTAGAACCTGAAGTAACACGGGCCTCTGTGTAGGAGCGGATCGTTGAAACACGATCTCCTGCAATTAAAATGAATTTTGAATGTAAGTATTTGAGTACAAAATAGTACATGATATGAGTGTGCAAAAAAGAAAATTCGGAACTTTTGGCTATAAATTAAAAAAAAAACACGACCAAAGGAACTCACACACGTGTCTCGTACGACGTTTTTTAGTACATGATGGCATTTTGAAGTTGCGATTGACAAGAAATGTTGTAATTTGCGAACTAGTGCGGGAAAAAAAAAACATTTTTTTCTGAAAAAAATAACATGTGGGTTTCACTATATTAAGGGCCCTTTTACGATTTTAGTTAGATCGCGGCCTGTTAATGCATAATGGAGCATTAGTCTGCAATTCGTCTAAGATATCATGCAAGTTCTTGCGTCGTCTGATGATGAACTGAGTGGACGCTCGAAGCGTTTGGTTCGGCGAGGCGTATAGCAGGGCGGGCGACCGTGCGTCTGCCCTATGCAGCGTCGACTCAGGACACTGAGCTTCAATTGTTTCGGGTCCCGGGTTCGAATCCCGGTAAGGGCATTTATCTGTGTGATGAGCACAGATATTTGTTCCTGAGTCATGGGTGTTTTCTATGTATATAAGTATTTATATATTATATATATCGTTGTCTGAGTATACCCATAACACAAGCCTTCTTGAGCTTACCGTGGGCCTCAGTCAATCTGTGTAAGAATGTCCTATAATATTTATTTATTTATTTATTTTATTTATTTGACATGCACGACGCACGCCCCGCTCTGCTACACGCTTATAGGATGTAGGAACGCTTCACCGAACGTTCCGCTCTATGCATCCACTCAGGCCTTATACTTAAGAGGATACGGTAGCGAAAATGCTAAAATGGAAAGGAGCCCCCCTTTCAACTTGGGAATTTTAGTTAAATATACAAGTGTTATTAACTAGATTTATCAAAAAAAAAATTGTACATTAAGAACAATTCAGTCAAAAGATATTTTACAAAAATCTTTAAAATCGAGGTTCCGCTCTCGACTCTTTCCTCCTTCAAAACTTAATCAATCGGAACGAAATTTGAGAATCTGAATAACAATGAAATAATCTATGTCGGACCGTTTAGCTTTTTTGGTTAATTGTTACCAATCTTGAGTATCACACCTTTTTTTGCGACTCAATGAAAAAGTCCGTTTTTTTTAATTTTTGATTGGCTCTAGAGTCTTTAAAAAGCAGAATATCAAAAAAATCAAAACGGTCCGACACAGATAAAAATAATAACAATCTGTGTTGAAAAAATCATTGCTCTATCTTCAAAACCGGCCAAGAGCGTGTCGGGCCACGCTCAGTGTAGGGTTCCGTAGTTTTCCTTATTTTTCTCAAAAACTACTAAACCTATCAAGTTCAAAACAATTTTCCTAGAAAGTATTTATAAAGTTCTACTTTTGTGATTTTTTTCATATTTTTTAAACATATGGTTCAAAAGTTAGAGGGGGGGGGACGCCCTTTTTTTCCTTTAGGAGCGATTATTTCCGAAAATATAAATATTATCAAAAAACGATGTTAGTAAACCATTATTCATTTTTAAATACCTATCCAACAATATATCACACATTGGGGTTGGAATGAAAAAAAATATCAGCCCCCACTTTACATGTAGGGGGGGTACCCTAATAGAACATTTTTTTCCATTTTTTATTTTTGCACTTTGTTGGCGTAGTTAATATGCATATTGGTACCAAATTTCAGCTTTGTAGTGCTTACGGTTACTGAGATTATCCGCGGACGGACGGACGGACGGACGGACGGACGGACGGACGGACAGACAGACATGGCGAAACTATAAGGGTTCCTAGTTGACTACGGAACCCTAAAAACCAGGGAGGAAATAGTCGAGAGCGTTTGTATGGAGAATTGACCCCTACCGTATCGTCTTAAGCTAGGATATCCATTATTATAGGCATTGGACGCATATACACCCTGTTTTTATTGAATCCCGTTAACTTTAAGGGAAGGTTCTTTAGATCAAATACAATTAATTTCTATATGAAACCAGCGTGTTAACTCTTACGGTTATCGAGTTATTAAAAAAATAAAGATAGTTACTGAACACGTGTGTGACAGCCTTTACCAATTCTAAAGTTGTTTGTATTGACATGTGCCGTCAATCACTTCTTGACACTAACTTGAATGTTATTCTTAAGGGTCTCTCACACTAATAAATTAGTTTATTATGTATGAAAATGATGAATTTTTGTTTGCGAATTTAACTAAAAGTGATATGAATGAATGAATATTTTTATTTCGTGCAACCATGGACACATATGTTATTAGTAGGACTTACAAACTAAGGGGTTAGTGCATACAATATTAAATTTAAAACAACACAACACTCATTGGGGAATGCAATCCCTCGCAGTGCGCTAAATAGGGACAGTCAACCCTACCCGCTATCATTTGTAGGATGCTGTTGGGGCTGACGCGCACCCTGCGCACCAGGATACACAGGGATATACTGCGATATACAGGGTGATTCCTGATAATGAATGAACTACGTGTCGAATTTAACGGAAAACAAAAAAAAACACGGTATATAACATAGCATTTCGTCCACTGATGTGACGGTACCCAGGACGCCGATGGATGTACGCACTTTTGTGACTTTTAATTTCTAAATATACAAGTAAATTATAATAGAATGGCATGCGTCCGATGCAAGTCTGTGGATTCGAACTTACTTGCAGTCATTTCCATAAGTGATCCCATTGATGGAGCAGACGGGGTCTTGGTATTCTGCGCAGAAGCAGGCGAATTGCGCGCTCACCTGCGCTACCAGTACCACCAGCAGTAGAACACCTGGGTTGCATGAATTTAGCCTTATTGTCATTTAAAGTCCTCTTTATTTTCATTATAAATACTACGGTCATCGTCATCCTCTTTGCGTTATCCCGGCATTCGCCACGGCTCATGGGAGCCTGCGGTCCGCTTTGACAACTAATTCCAAGATTTGGCGTAGGCACTAGTTTTTACGAAAGCGACTGCCATCTGACCTTCCAACCCGAAGGGTAAACTAGACCTTATTGGAATTAGTCCCGTTTCCTCACGATGTTTTCCTTCACCGAAAAGCGGCTGGCAAATATCAAATAAGAGTTGGTGTGGTGAAAATAATAATTGAACATTATAATTATAACTGATATAACTCACCGATGTAAAACTTCATATTGAGTTGCTTCTTATAACTGTCATACACAAACACTCTACCGAGTTTTTATACGAGAAATAGTAACAATAAACTCGTCCAAATAGGAAATGAAGGGAAGGTACCAAATGTCAAGTTGATGTGAACGCAGATTTGTAGGACAATTCGAAGATACACTGTCGTCTGAGTTATTTCATTTACTACCTAGTCTACCTACTGCCGTAGGCAACGTCACAAGCTTCGCTTCGTAAGTGTATCGTAGCTAGCTCACCCTATCTGCGTTTCAATCGCTACGTAGCGTCAGCGATTTTCGCTTGGCTAGATCGGCTGTATTTTATAGCTTTAAAAGGGGCCCGTTGCGCGTTGATTATAATTTAGGCGTAATGTATCGGTATAAAAGCAAGAAGTGACAGCGCCGTATAACTGACAGTGGCCCTAAACTGGCACTAAAAAAAATATTTAGTCCGTCAGTAGATGATTAAAAAACTTAAGACACATATTTTTTACTTTTTCTACTCCCGAACTGTTATTCGCCATTTACAGGGTCGTGCATTGATCTTTAAAACCCTACATAAAAATATTGTTTGACTCTGTAACCATGGCAGCGCATTATTATAACGATACTGCGCACCTGCGCAGGATGGCTTTGGGCAGCTGCGCTGACAGTCAAACCTTTGCGTCAAAATACAGGAAACAGTGTGAATTTTACTAAAGTTCTTCTAGAAAACTATTAAAAACTAAGTGCATGGTCGTAGAAAAAGTATTGTATGCAAGGGTGTTTAACTGAGTCAAAAAATACTCGTGGCGTCTTTATTAACAATTTTCGGCTTCGCCTCAAATTGCTACCCACGCCACTCGTCTTTTTTGACCTCCTTTAAACGCTTGTTGCATAAAGTACTATTTTCTCGTAAACGAAAAATGACGACGTTACAGTGCATTAAAGTTTCGCGTGACGTAACGCTAGGCGTACAATTTTTACTTAGAAGTGACGTCACATTAAGCCCCGACTCCGGCACTTTGATGCTCTATATCTTTTTATTTTTTCATTAAGTAATTAGATAAAGCGAAAAATAAGTGTTCAGTATTTTTGGACGATCTAACTGACGGACTGAACAGAATGCCATTTTTTCATGCAGTCGTGATCCCTATTCTGTGCCTATTTTTGGGTTGATAAGTATTGTATGAGTAACATAACTCAGCTTCAATATTTCAGCTTCTTTTTTTTTTGTTGAACAGGCATGTACACACAGAACTATATTAAGATAGAAGAAACAAGTTCATCTATTTGTATAGGGGCCGAGCGTGTCAAATTTTGTACTGAAGTTGTTTCTTGCCTGTAATTTTAAATATGTCTCAGGCTCTTGATTGTTCATAATTTTTGTGTTGTTGCAATTGAATATCACGTAACGAGGCATTTTTTATGTTTTGATTGACTTCAACTTACAAAAATTGACGCCCGAAAGCTGCAAGCTGCGAGTAAAGACGGACAACTCAGTGGATTTCACTGAGTTCATTTGACACGCTAAGTAGATACGTTTGCTTGATCTATGGTATATATGACATCTGTGCATGTACAGCAATCAAGCCGAATAAGTACATGACAGCTGAATCAGATTGAGATATCATTCGGATATATGGAAGGTTCGAATTGATCTGTCTTTTGTTTATAAACATCGAGGTATAGCGGTAAGATTTTTATTTTGAAACCTGTTTTCGCTAATCGGTCCTTACTCTTTTGGATTACGATTATCTCTCTCTGTATAGCCTTGACAGTTAAATTACGGCTTTGCAATAAAGTTCCAACCGAACCGGTTCTTAATTTCATTTAAAAGTAGGTAAATTAGTTATTCCCACGCAGAAAGTTAAGCCAAGGAAACGCGTTTTTTCATTACAACCTTTTATTTACGGGAAATTACATACAAACATTTTACATTATATTATTGCAAGTTAATAAACAACTTTAAAAAATGTGTTAGGTTCATTTTTAGATCAGAAATATATTATGACTATAACAGTGACAGTTCAGTATATAAGTAGTATCATAAATTAAATATAACAAGATCATACCATCCCATACATTAAAATGCGACCGCCTTCGAACGCGCTTACACTCCACTACACATAGATGGCGCCACAAAAAAATGCCTTGTTGCCACCGATTATTTGTAGATTGGCATTAAGTGTCAATTCCGAGCCGTAAATCTATGTCAAAAGTGACACTTAACGCCATCTACAAGTATAATCGAAAGCTACAAGACATTTTTTTTGTGGCGCCATCTATGTGTGGTGGAGTGTAAGCGCGGTCTTAGGCGGTCGCATTTTAAAGTATGGGAGGGTATGATCTTGTTATATTTAATTTATGGTAGTATTAAGAAAATAGTGCAATTAAAATCCGCAACATGGCGCATATATTTCAGACCCTTTAGCACAAGTTGCCTTCTCGCGCGCGAGTCCATACACTGAGAGAAAATACAACCAGTTTTCATGTTCGTTTAACAAGTTTTTTGGTTAAAATAGCGCCTACGTGCTCTTTGGTTCAAACAACAAGCTACTTGTCATTTGAATCGGCAATATATTTGAATGAACAAGTCGATTTTATAAAAACAACCTGACACATATTGTTTTAAACATACGTTTGGCTGATTCAAACGGATAAACCGCAACAAGTCGAACTTGTTAAATTCACAATGCAAATTTCTCTCAGTGTACAAGCGCAACTTCAAGTATGGTCTCGCGCGCGACAAGGCGAGTTGTGGCTACAGGTCGGGCTTTACATCATTTGACAACTTTTTAAAGCCATAGTTGGTGTGAAAGGCAGCCAAGCTGAAGTGGGATTTGGCGGGACACGTCTGTCGGATGCATCCAGAGAAATGGGCCAAAGTAGCGACCGAATGGGCGCCACAAATTACTCAGGCCGAGGTAGACCAAAGATGAGATGGCGGAAAGACCTGGACTCATTTTTTTGGCGCCTGGCGAGAGCATGCACAGAGTCGCGAGGAGTGGCGAAAAACAGGGGAGCTTTGCCCAGCAGTGGGACACATTATAGGCTATACAAGGTGCTCGCGAGGAACCCATATAACTTTAACGGCATATTCTTGATCACATTTTAAGACTAAAATGTCATATAAACTTTTCTAGATTTCGTCTAGTTTCAGAGTTATTGCCAATTTAAAAAAAACATTTCCGTATTGTTACTCAGTAGAAAAGGTTTCTTAACGGCGCTGATGCGCAATTGTGGAGCATAGTCTCACAGTAGTCATTGATAGATGTCAAAATGTGACAAGAAAAACTTCCAAATAATTTGATTTTTAGAAAAATAACTGAAGGAACTCATTTTAATTGCCAACTTTATGGATAAAAAAAAATTATGTGAAAATACGTCCAAAAAAGTAAAAAAAAAAAAAAAACTATTTTTTTTGGCGAAAAATTTTAAAATTCATATAACATTTTTTCTTTCTTTTTGCCTCAGAAACGCGTGGTTCAAGTTATGCGGGTTCCTCGCGAGCACCTTGTATAAAAAAATGTGTTTAGTAATCGGAGTAACCTCCAGATCCGTCGCATGTGCCGGCATGAGCGTACGGGTCACCGGCACAACCTCGCCTGAAACATAAAATAAAAAGTCACAAGCGAAACAAAACAAAATTACTTTTGCGGCACGCACCCATGCCATTTTTTTTTCAAGGTTGTCCCCCTCACTTTTTTTTTGGACTTGGAAATTTTTATGTTGTTTACACACAGAATCGCGAGCTTTTTCAATCCTTATAGGAGAAAATGAGTGTCCCAGGGTTTTTCCCATTTCGTTACCATTTTTTCATACATTTTTTATGGTGGTAACGAAATAGAAGGTTTGAAAAATGAGAGGAAATCTTGGGATATTATTTTTCTCTTATCAGGATCGAAAAATTGTTTTTAGTTCAAATCTTCAAGCAAACACTGAGAGAAATTTGCATTGTGAATTTAACAAGTTCGACTTGTTGCGGTTTATCCATTTGAATCAGCCAAACGTAT
The DNA here is from genome assembly GCF_023078275.1 of Leguminivora glycinivorella. Taxonomy (NCBI): domain Eukaryota; kingdom Metazoa; phylum Arthropoda; class Insecta; order Lepidoptera; family Tortricidae; genus Leguminivora; species Leguminivora glycinivorella. The sequence goes on from NW_025952833.1 coordinate 748,566, forward strand.
GTTTAAAACAATATGTGTCAGGTTGTTTTTATAAAATCGACTTGTTGATTCAAAAATATTGCCGATTCAAATGACAAGTAGCTTGTTGTTTGAACCAAAGAGCACGTAGGCGCTATTTTAACCAAAAAACTTGTTGAACGAACATGAAAACTGGTTGTATTTTCTCTCAGTGAACGCGCGATGCCCAAAAATCAATGTAGTCACAACTCGCCTCTGGGCATTTTCGCGAGAAAAATCACCAAAAATATTTTTTCTAAGGTAGGTAAATTTTATGTTTTTCCTACTTAGAATCACGAGCCCTTTCGATCTAGGACAAAAAACAAGAGACAAAAAAATGGTCACAATTTTTCTATTATTTTGCATTCTTTCCACTTTGTAACCGCTGTACAAAGTGTTTCAAAAATAGTAACGAATTGAAAAAATTAAATTTGACACGCTTTTTTTTACGTAGTAAGTTAGAAAGCGCTCGTGATTCTGAGTATGGAAAACATTTAATATAACTATTTAAGAAGAAAAAGTTTTTGAATCTTTTTGGGCGAAAATGCCCGCTTGCAACAGGGCAGGTGTTTTTAGTTCAAGTTTTCAAGCAAACGCGCGATTCCCAAAAATCGATGCTGTCACAACTCGCCTCCGTCACAACTCACCTTGTTCTACTCTAATATCTAGAAGAAATCTTAGAGTATCATGTTGGTCACTTACGAACAATTATTGCTATAAGTGCGGTTGCTGGCTGAGCAAACTGGTAGGTAATCTTGGGGACACTGGCAACTGGCTTCTGCGTAAACAAAGATGGCCGCCAGACTGGCAATGAACACAATTACTGAAATATCAAAGGTAAAAAATAATCAATAGTGATTTAAAAATACATTTATATTTTTAAATTAAAGGAAAAATGGCCCGTGTGGTGACGGGTTAAGAATTTCACCATCCCCTTTCTTCCCGTGGGTGTCGTAGAAGTCGACTGAGGGATATGGGTTAAATTGTGGCGTAGGCGAGAGGCTGGCCACCTGTCACTGCAATGTCACAATTCGAATTTCTTTCAACCCCTTTTTGCCAAGAGTGGCACTGAAACTTAGAAGTTCATGGGCTCTGTCTGCCCCTTTATGGGATAGAGGCGTGATTATATGTATGTATGTATGTAGGAAAAATGGAAAAATTCGCACCTCCGGCAGGACTCAAACCTGTGACAGCCATCGCTCTCACCAACTGACGCACGGAGGCCTGCTGTATGTTTGCGAATTTATCCATGCCTTTCCTCAATTCTTAAACGCCTTAGGCCATAGGCTTATCCAGCAAGCCTCCGTGGCTCAATTGGTGAGAGAGATGGCTCCGTCAAAACGGTGGTCACAGGTTCCTTTTTTCCATTTTTCCTTTAATTGAAAAATATGTATTATATTATATTTTAAAAAAAAACTAATTTGTAAAAAAACCGGCCAAGTGCGAGTCGGGCTCGCGCACAAAGGGTTCCGTAGCAGCAAATATAATAAACCAATAACTTAACCAAAATTACAGTTAAATCAACCTATCTCAAAAACTATAAGAGATACTTTGATCAAACCAAAAATCGTTGAAAGAGTTAATTAGCATGCATCACCTCTATTTTTTTTAGAATTTTATACCCCGTAGTTATAAAAATAGAGGGGGGGGGACATACTTTTTACGACTTTGAGAGCTGATATCTCAAAAACCGTTCACTTTAAGAAAAATGTTTTTTAGAAAACTTTATATCATTTTAAAAGACCTTTCCATTGATACCCCACACGGGTATGTACATCGAAAAAAAAATTTTCATCCCTCAGTTACATGTATGGGGGCCCCACCCCCAATTCTTTTTTTTTTTACTATTTAGTGTCATAATTTTGTAGCGGTTCATACAACACATATTCCCATCAAATTTCATCACTGTAGTACTTATAGTTTCCGAGTAAATCGGCTGTGACAGACGGACAGACGGACAGACGGACAGACGGACAGACGGACATGACGAAACTATAAGGGTTCCGTTTTTGCCATTTTGGCTACGGAACCCTAAAAAAAAGCGAAGAATTTAAAATAAATTTCATGACTATACTTACGATAAATTAATTTCATGGTAGCAACAAAAAAATAAATTAATATTATTTATAAATGTATTTTTCAAAGACGTTGCTAACTATGATACAGCTAGACTAATGTCGATTGTCTCACTTACGTGTTATTATTAAAAAGTATCACAATAAAATAAAAAAAAAACAAGAAGGAAATTATATAAATATATCCATCCTTGCGTTTCAAAGGTTCTGTAATAGGTTTTTTAATGAGATAGGAGGCAAACAACCAGACTATTATGATTGTTTTTATGAGTTGGTAAGCGACCAACGCCACCCATGGACACTCCCAACACCAGTATTTATAGTCTTTTGTGTGTATGAATAGTGAGCTGCAAAATTATGATGAATTCGCCATGCACTTTTGCAGCTCACTGTACGAGTACGTTACATTGTCACAAATTGATTTAATTTATTAAGATTTATTTTTATCAGGCCAGCGCAGATCATTTTGCATTAAATTGTTATAACCGACAACATTATAATGGCGCAATTTCATTAGTTCATAGGACCCGCATGCGTAGCGTGAGAGATTTCTGTAACGCGTGCCACAGGGCACGCATTCGGGGAAACGTTTTCATTAGTCGATAGGGTCCGCATTCGGGGTGCGAGATATTTCTGTAATGCGTGCCACAGGGCCCGCATGCGGGGAAACGTATTCATTAGTCGATAGGGTCCGCATTCGGGGTGCGAGAGATTTCTGGAACGCATGCCACAGGGCCCGCATTCGGGGAAATGAAATAGTAATAGTAACTTTCATTGGTTGTTATCTCGCCTGCGGGGAGTCCCCGTATGCTGCATAACGACCAATCAAATTGCACCACTTTCATTGGTTGTTATCTCGCCTGCGGAGACTCCCCGTGTGCTGTATACCGAACGAGTTAGCGACTAATGAAAATGCGCCATAAGCGGTATACGTATAGATCATCATCATTGGCCACAGCATTTGTTGTAGATGTTTGTTGCGGCGCTTGTGGGTTCACGGGGTTCTGCATCTCTGTTGATGACTATACAGTCCTTATGCGGCACTTCTTGCCACAACGACCACACAAAAACGTGAGTCCGCATAGGATGGTCGCTTTAGATTCTCTAGCCAGTTACCGTCATCAAATAGGATAGAGTATTATATAGAGTTACTGTCAAAGTAAAATGTGTAATCACAATGCATAGACTGCCATCTCTCGATACAAGCTTAAAACTTTTGAACCTCAGTTTTGACAATTTGGCCCTTAGCTTGATATGTGTTAAAATGACAAGTTTTAATATTAGCGCCATCTAGTCGAGCGTTCCTCAAAGGTGCAATGCCATCTAGGCCACCGTACTCTTTTCTCTAGGGCTTTGAGGTACGTTTTTTCTTTAGAGTTATATATGTCTTTGCTGTCACGTTGCGATATCTTCAGGTCTCATATCGACACGTTTCTCTCAACCGTTGATTTGGATACCAAACTTGTTCATTTCCCGCTTACATGAATCCTTTAAACGTATAGATATCCATACTAATATTATAAATGGGAAAGTGTGTGTGTCTGTTTGTTTGTCCGTCTTTCACGGCAAAACGGAGCGACGAATTGACGTGATTTTTGTAAGTGGAGATAGTTGAAGGGATGGAGAGTGACATAGGCTACTTTTTGTCTCTTTCTAACGCGCGCGAAGCCGCGGGCAAAAGCTAGTAGCTTATAATAATATTATAAGCTATATAATTTGAGGGGTCAGAATACAGAACAATGAAAAATTACATTTTATTTTAACAGTATGCGAAACCCTAAAAAGGCAGCTGTTATAATATTGCAGTGTTAAATGAAAAGAGTTTACAATTTCTTTGTTTGCGAAGTCTACGTATTTATTGAAAGTATTATGATTGAAAAAATAATGAATGCTTTCGTATTTTTCATATTATTTTAATGTATTCAAATATGTAAACATAAATCAATCAACAAGTGTTGTACCTTTTTATTATAGTTACCTAAATTATTACACAATAGTCGATATACTTAAGATTATTATTTATACAAAAAAAAATTGTGCGTCTGCGCAGAAGAAGTGAAACTTCGTAATGTTTTGTTTTTCAAAATTCGAGTTGACAACGCTGAACGTTACACGTTTGACACTGTCAGTTCGAAGTCTGATTAGAAGTTTCACTTCGAAAATATTTAAGTAGTTGAAAAGTTTAATATTCGAATTATGTGAATTTCTGTTATATTCAGGTTATTGCTGTTTATTTGCATCTTCCATCATAGGCAAACTCCTCGTGGGCGCATTTTCTTCTGGAATCAGAAAAGTATACATACTTTACTTGGAATGAATAATAAATCCACTGACAACAAATAGGCGCTTTTTAGATCCAAATACATTTAAATTATGAGTAATGAAGTAATTATTTATTTAAACTTTATTACAAAAATAAAACTAAATTGTACAAATGGCGGTAAGGCCTAATGGCATTCTCTACCAGTCAACCATCATTTTTATTTTATGTACTTACAAACATATTTATGTATCAGTTACTAGTGATTCATTGAAAAGAAGTATGTTTTTTAGAAAAAAATGGTATTTTTTTTATTTTAAGTCCCTGTTTTAGGAATAACATTTACTTTTTATTGTGAAAATGCATTCAATAATAAAAAAATACACAAAAAATATCGAAATTTTGCTTGACGTCATATGACATTTTATTTTTATTTTTCCCTCAGAAATGCGTAGTTAAATTCTTTCAGTTTATTATGTTACACCACGGTATACATACACGTATGCAGAACAAAATGAATATGCCTTACGTGCAGTTATTCTGAAAGGTGTGCCCGAGGGTAGAACACACGGGGGCGTATAGGAAACTGTAACACCTACATTTCGCCGCCATTGCACATGTAGTGAGCAAGATGAGCAAAGTGAGCACTGGAACAAGGCAGAATATAAAAATAAAATATAATATAAATATTGGGGACACCTTACACAGATCAACTTGGCCCCAAACTAAGCAAAGCTTGTACTATTGGTGCTAAGTGACGATATACATACTTAAATAGATAAATACATACTTATATACATAAAAAACATACATGACTCAGGAACTCATCACACAAATAAATGCCCTTACCGGGATTCGAACGCAGAACCGCGGCTTAGCAGGCAGGGTCACTACCGACTGAGCCAGACCGGTTTATACCGGTTTATACCGTTTATATTGATTATAAATAGTTAGTATCTTTTGGTATTTCAATAAATTTAAATTAAATCTACCCTCAGAAAATGGTTCTTGAGTGTAAATAGGTAGATTAAATAAATAGGTATAAGACTGGTCGCGTAACTACCCGATAACGTAAAAAAGAATTATTAAAAAAAAATCTTTATTTCAGACCAAAGTCCATACATTGAGGATGAAAGGAGGATGAATCTTAAAAACTTAATTAACGTATGTAGGTACTGGACAAAAAGCTGAGTGCCTTGGTATTATTTGTTTACGTTTTTTAAGTAAGGTCAATACGGGTAAGTGTGTCATAAGGCTAAGTGTGTCATAAGGCTAAGTGTGTCATAAGGCTAAGTGTGTCTGGCCTTCACATTTGGCTTGTTTAAACCGATAATCTGTGTTTATTGAGAGTTAACTTATACGTTTGCCACTAATTGTGAATAGCCAGTAGCAAAAGTATGCATATTCAGAAACACCTGTAACAATGAGTAAAATGGTGAAATGTGCAGGCCAGCCACACTTCCCTTTATGACACACTTACCCGTATTAACCTTACCTAAAAGTAGCAATTGTACCTAAAAATACGTTAATACATAATAGTAGCACATATTATTACTACGTATCAAAGACATATATAACTCCGTATAGACAGATAAAGTCTAAGAAAGAAACGTACCTCAGTACCATACAGAAAAAGGTACGGTGCCCTAGATGGCATTACACCTTTGGGGTAAGCTCAGCTAGATTGCGCTAATATTAATATTTGACATTTTAAAACATATCAAGCCAAGAATACGGGCCAAATTGTCAAAACTGAGGTTCAAAAGTTTTAAGCCTGTGTCAAGAGATGGCAGTCTATGCACTGTAATTACACATTTTACTTCGACAGTAACTCTCTATAATACTCGATCCTCATTGCTACGTATTATTTACTTATATTCAAACATATTTTAATGTAAATCAAACAACATACAATGCTTTTACCCTTTTAATTTTAGGTGCCTAAGTTATTACACATAAGATATAATTTTATTTATAAAACATGTAGGTCCAACTATGTGAATTCTTCTATTTATTCAGGTTATAGCTATTTTCATTTGCATATTCCATTGTAGGCAAACTCCTGGTGAGCGCATTTTCTTCTGGAAGAATAAAAATTCAGAGTAAATACATTAAAATTAAAAATACATCATTTGACACCAAAATAGGCGCTTTTAATATCCATATACATTGAAAATATAAGTATTTATCTTACATACTAATATAAAAAATCTCTCTGTTTGATCCTACAGTTGACTGGTAGAGAATGCCTTTCGGCTTTAGGTCCGCCATTTATTCAAGATTAATTATAAAAATAATTATATAGGTAAAGTTTTATTTTATTCCTTTTTCTTTGGGATATATATCCAGCATAAGCAATAAACAGACCATAATTATAAGATCTATGGGTTCCTCCAATAACGATATAAAAATGTATGGTATATCTTATACTTTTAAACGAGCAATTCTTGTATATTTATTTATTTATTTATATATATATTTATTTACACTGACGATCTCGGAAACCGCTCTAACGATTTCGCAGAAATTTGTTATGTGGGGGTTTTTGGGGGTGAAAAATCGGTCTAACTTATCCTTAGGTCCCGGAAAACGCGAATTTTCGAGTTTTCATGCGTTTTTCTTCGCGCGCCATCTCGTGTGCAGTAGTTGTACTGTTAAGACAGAATTCTTTCGGTCGATGTAAGTACTATTTATTGCAAACACTAGATGGCGACACAGGTCAAGGCTAAAACGAATAGAAAAATACACTATTTGAGTTTTTGTGGCGAAATGCGCGCCATCTCGTGTGGAGTAGTTGTGTTGTTAAGGCTGAGAATTCTTTCGCTCGATGTAGGTACTATTCATTTTTGAACTAGATGGCGACACATGTCAAGGATACGAAACAGAACCGAGCGAAGCTCGGTTGCCCAGATTTATTAGTACTAAATGAATATGCCTTACGTGCAGTTATTGTCGAAGGTGTGCCCTTGGGTAGAACACACTGGAGAGTACAGATGGCTATAACACCTACATATTTTCGCCGCCAATGTGCACGCAGCGAGCTCGACGAGCAAAGAGAACACTGAAATTCACAGATGCTTAAGTTACTGGGGCCTAAGATAGCCATCGTAATTTTATTTGAAGTGAAACTTCTAATGCGGGTTCCAACTAACAGCGTTAAACGTTTAACACTCAGTGTTGCCAACTCGCATTTTGAAGAACGTAAACATTACGAAGTTTCACTTCTTCCTCGCGAAGTGACTCCACGCACTATTTTTAACCGACTTCAAAAAAGGAGGTTCTCAATTCGACTGAATGTTTTTTTTTTTGAAGTAAAACTTCTAATGCAACTTTCAACTAACAGCGTTAAACGTTTAACGCTCAGTGTTGCCAACTATAATTTGGGTCAAGAGTACACTTTTGTTGCTTTTGGCGTTGAGACTCTTGGTCCTTGGGGTCCAAGTGCCAAGAATCTTCACGGGGCGCTGTCTAAAAAAATATTGATGCCACTGGGGACCGTAGAGCTGGCAGCTTCCTCGCTCAGCGCATAAGCGTTGCGATTCAGCGAGGTAATGCTGCCAGCATCTACGGAACATTGCCGAAGGGGGAATTTTATTTTAGTTTTAATTTATTCATATATTCATATTCATATTTCTTTATTGCATCCATGGTGTTATAAGATGTTACATTTAGGCTATATTTAGATTTTTTTAATTTACATGGTTAACTTATTAGTTTATAATTTGTGATGTCTTATAAAGAATAAAGAAATAACTATAAAAAAAAATAACTATGCATTTTTAATTTGAAATACCCCTTTCTAGTGTCAGTTCCACATTACGAAGTTTCACTTCTTACGCGCGTAGAGACTCTACGCACAATATTTTTTTTATCTGTCTCGTTTTTAATACTAACTTGCAATTTTTTTAATGGTACAAAAGAATACTGGGACACATAATTTAAGCTCATTCACTTGCTTGTGGTCTGGCCTGGCGAGTAGTGACCCTGCCTGATAAGCCGCGGTCCCGGGTTCGAATCCCGGTAAGGGCATTTATATGTGTGATGAGCACAGATATTTATGGTCATGGACACAGAACTTAATTTAGATAGAAGAAACAAATTCATATATTTGTATAGGGGCCGAGCGTGTCAAATTTTGTACTGAAGTTGATTCTTGCCTGTAATTTTAAATATGTCTCAGGCTCTTGATTGTTCATAATTTTTGTGTTGTTGCAATTGAATATCACGTAACGAGGCATTTTTTATGTTTTGGTTGACTTCAACTTACAAAAATTGACGCCCGAAAGCTGCAAGCTGCGAGTAAAGACGGACAACTCAGTGGATTTCACTGAGTTCATTTGACACGCTAAGTAGATACGTTTGCTTGATCTATGGTATATATGACATCTGTGGTCATGGATGTTTTCTATGTATATATGTATTTGTATATTATGTATATCGTTGTCTGAGTACCCACAATACAAGCTTTCTTGAGCTTACCGTGGGGCTCAGTCAATATGTGTAAAAGTGTCCTATGTCCTATAATATTTATTCACGCTTATAAAAGTACGAAAGGGCGTGGGCGTAGCAGAATAAGCCTTCAAAAATTGCCCCCAAAGCTTTGATTTGGAAACTATTACCAGTTGATGCCCTGTCAGGAGAAAATACTTCATACCAATTTAAACCTGGAACCTCACGGCGTGCATTTAACCCAAAAACGTTTTTATTTTTTTGCTCAAAAAGTATGAAACGCATAAATATGATTTTTTTTGCAAATTGGATTGGATTGCAAATGCTTTGCAAATGGAAAAGCTTAAGAATCGGGCTATCTTAGGCGCCATGCAGCACCTCAGTAGCGGCATTTGAAGGTTTGCCTTTGTAGGGGGGCTTAAGGACAATATAAATAGGTAAGTACTTACTTTAATGAACAAACACTAAAAATAATGCAAAACTTCAGTTGAAATACATACGGAACCTGTGCCAAAAGGCTTGTTTCTGATGCTCAGCTACTACTTTCAAAACGTCCAAATTTATTAGGTTTTTTTTATACTACGTCGGTGGTAAACAAGCATACGGCCCGCCTGATGTAAAGCGATCACCGTAACCTATGGACGCCTGCAACTCAAACAGTGTCACATGCGCGTTGCCACCCCATTAGAAACTTGTACATTCCCTTTTGCTGTGTTAAGTACACAGCAAAAAGTAGTGTACAAGTTCTAAGGAGGGTTCGGGTTGCCGACAACTCAAAGGACAATAGACGGAACAAGTTAGTTCCGTAAATCCTCCCGTCATCAGCACACCGCACCCTCGTTGTGCTCTGGCAGCCTTACTCACCGGCAGGAACACAACACTATGAGCACTAGGTGCAGTAATTTTAAATTATTTATTAAAATCCATTCCTTAACTAACAAAAAACTGATAATATTACTTACCAAATAAAATCCTCATTTTATTAAAGTGCGACAACTAAACGTTTGAACGCAAATAATGATATTAAAGTTCGAGTTTCGTGCAAGTATGCAAAAATATAACATTTAATTAACATAACGGGTGTCACTGCAAGTAGGTTGCTTATCTTTTGATACTTTTATACAGCGTGTGGATTCCATACGGGCGAATAATGTATCCAGTTATAGCGTATAGGATAATCATTTTGTTAAAAAGTGTTATTAATTAAGAGTGGTTTTAGGGTTCCGTAGTCAACTAGGAACCCTTATAGTTTCGCCATGTCTGTCTGTCCGTCCGTCCGTCCGTCCGCGGATAATCTCAGTAACCGTTAGCACTAGAAAGCTGAAATTTGGTACCAATATGTATATCAATCACGCCAACAAAGTGCAAAAATAAAAAATGGAAAAAAATGTTTTATTAAGGTACCCCCCCTTCAAGTAAAGTGGGGGCTGATATTTTTTTTCATTTCAACCCCAACGTGTGATATATTTTTGGATAGGTATTTCAAAATGAATAAGGGTTTACTAAGATCGTTTTTTGATAATATTATTATTATAAAACTCCCGTGAGACTCATACATATTTAAAAATATTTTAAGCGGGTTACTCACGTATTAAGTCGATATAGCGTTCGACATGTTTCGGCTCAATTTCGAGAGCCTTTCTCAAGAGTAGCGACACCCCGCCTTTACATGTCGAGAGCGCGACGCATACTGCGGGCGCTTGCTCGGTGCGCGCGGCTGCTGAGGACAGGCGCAGGGGGGGTCGGCGCACGCAAACATGTCGAACGCTATATCGACTTAATACGTGAGTAACCCGCTTAAAATATTTTTAAATAAATATTATTATTTTCGGAAATAATCGCTCCTAAAGGAAAAAAAGTGCGTCCCCCCCCCCCTCTAACTTTTGAACCATAAGTTTAAAAAATATGAAAAAACTCACAAAAGTAGAACTTTATAAAGACTTTCTAGGAAAATTGTTTTGAACTTGATAGGTTCAGTAGTTTTTGAGAAAAATACGGAAAACTACGGAACCCTACACTGAGCGTGGCCCGACACGCTCTTGGCCGGTTTTTTTTTTAAATCTGGCCAAGCTGCAACGTACGCCATCCTTAATTTGACATAAACCTCATGTCGTAATCACGTTTAGGTAGGTACGCTAATTGATGTGGACATAATACATTGCGCCCTGAATGTATGAAAAAAAATATATCTCATATATTTAAAAAAAACCGTGTATGAGGCTCCTTAGGTCCTAAGATATTCGCGTGTATGGAATACATACGCTGTATTTTGCCAGGTGTTTGAGAATTTTGGGAATTATTTAAACTACCTTATAAATATACTCATTTTTTTAATAAAAATCAAAATATTGAACTCGCTCGATTTCAATCTCGCATGATCGTATGACACTTAATTAAAAAAAAACTTTTTTCATTTTTTTTGTCCTCTCCTCTATTTAGTTTCTGGATAACATGGGCTAAAGCAAAATTGGAATCTAATTTTGAGAACATTTTTTATTTATTTGGGAAACATACAGCACATCATAATAAATTAAGGTAAACAAACATAGAATACTCAAGATCAAGTTGCGCACAATATTTTAGAAAAGTTTCTTAATCAAGCGTCGTAATAGTTATAGGGCAGGTATATAATATGTATATATGTATAGTATATGTAAGTATATTTATGTAAATTTGTAAGTAGGTATACTCGTATTATGTAGTTTTATTTTTGTAAACGTTTGTATGATGTAATATGTATGTAACCATTTAGGTTTATTAAGTAGATATATTCAATTTGTTATATTTCTTGCACCTATTAGCTCTTATTGATTTCTGTTTGGCCCAAAGGTTAGCTGGTAGAGAATGCCTTTTGGTATTAAGTTCGCTTTTTGTACATTTTTTTTTACTGTGCAATAAAGTTTAAATAAATAAATAAATACTACGTCAGTTTCAAACAATACGGTCCGACTGATGGAAAGCGGTCACCGTTACCTATGGACGCCTGCAACTCCAGGAGTGTCACCCGCGCGTTGCTCATAAGCCAAAACAGTTTCCATTTATAGCTATTACAGAATGATCAGCAAGCAAAGCCTTACGCACAAAATAGTCTTGAAAAAGTAAGAGTCAACACAACTGGTGATAACAATACCTATACCTACTGCATTTATTATGTTTCTTCGATAAAGAATAATCTTGTCTTAATTTAATTTAATTTACATAATTCATGTGTCTCATACTCGTTTATTTATAATATTGTTACATATTGCACGTCACAATTGATTTAGGTACATAATTATTATATGGTATATTAAAATTAAAATTATTGTATTAGTATTCGAAATTAGATAATTATGTCGAAATATGTTAATACAATTTTAAATTACGTTAAGGAATATTGAGCGTTATATAATATTAGAATACTTAAAATGAATACAATGTCTTTACTGCTTCAGCCTTTGAATTATCAAATTCATAAAATACAACGTGTAAATCTTAGTGCGTTTTCACATTATCCGACCCGATATCGGAGGTAGGACTGTTATCCCGTATATTTAAGCCGCCATCTTTGATTTTTGGCTTTGATATCCTTATGTCCTATACCACCATTAACCCTTTAATCGGTAGCGGCAAAAAATTGCCATCATACTTAAAACACAACCGCATCTCTGCCATAAGAACTACAGTTCAAAATCGAATGACTAGAACAAACGTCAAAATAGTTAAAGGGTTAAGTGATTCGACCGATAGCTTTACACGCTGTGTAACGTGTCAATAAAAGTAATTATTGGTAATTTTAAAACAGAATTATTATTAACATCTTAAATAAGCCCTTGACACATTGTACCAAGGATGCTGGCGACATTTTTTCGCTGTATCGCAACGTTGTGCGAGGAAGTCGCCAGCTCTTCGGTCATCAGTTACCTCAACCGGACTATTTGTTAGTATTGAATAAATAATATTTTTTCACCACACCAACTGGTAAAGGCTTTCTTTGCTATCCAAAAACAGATAGCAAAATTGCATTTTTTCCACAAGGGGGCAAAGTAATTTCATACAAATTTTAACTCGATGTCTTAATCTGGCTGCTAGATTTTACCTATAAATGATGATTTTGAATCATAAATATTGAATAAATTGATGTAAGTATTTGATTTATTTTGATGTTTTATAGTCAGTATTTTGTTCGTGCTGGTGTGGTGAAAATTTTTGTGTTTCACTCGGTGGCAAAGTTTGTTTAACCTTCGTGCCTTGATACCCTCGCGACGCTCAAGATTCCACTTTTTGAACCACTCGCTACGCTCGCGGTTTAATATTGGAATCTTTCGCTTGCTCAGGTATCAATATTGGCACGTGCGGTTAAACAACTACTTTGCCCCCCTGTAAAACAAATAACTATTAATTCAGGTCGGGGTATCATCCCCATTGTAGTTGCACGTTGCCAAAACTTTAAATCAATCGTATATTTGGCTTCCATCCAGCGAACACATGTGATCCGCGTATCTAGTATGTAGCGTACAACGAAACTTGACTACATGTGATGAATAACCTGTCGATGCATCCAACTTTGTACTGGAGTTGGTTTTATCTACCGTTAGCAAGTTTTTGAGACATCCAAGGATGTATATTATGGTGGAATAGGCTAGTTTCCTACTAGACAAATCAGCTTCTTTTTAAGAACTGTCAAAACGATTTGCTAATATGGAATTAGGGATCCCTTTCATTCCCATAAACTTATTGTTCAGAATTTCGTTACTCAGAAGTTGTTATTTATATATTTTGTGGTCGCAAACATTACTAGTCATAATTTTTGTTACGAATAACGCTTAATGGTTCTAACATTAACGACCCATCATATTGGATGCCATAACCTTAAAAGTCATAAAGTTGACGTGTATAAATTTTTAAACCATATCAATAATTATTCAGAAATATTATAAGGCATATAGTTTAACGCCCTAATGATTGTTCTGCATATAGATTTAATGTCTAAAATTCCTAAAGTATATTATCTTTCAGACATACATATAATTTACACAGAAAAATTTTAGACATTAAATACTATTTATGACTTCCAAACAAAAAGTAACCCTATTCCTCAGGTAGGTTTGTTAGTTTCCTTTGACTCATTAGAGCGGAAATAGTAGGCCCGCGTAGCGGGGCTCCGTCGACTTATTGGCGGGACAAAATTGTTTCAAAAAGTAACCTTTTGCCTCGTGAAGGTTCGTTAGTTTTCTTTTGCTAGTTACCATTTGTCCTTAAGAGCAGATATAGAAGTCGTCGACGTTGGCTCCTTGGCGAGACCAATTGGTTTAATAGGTGCCATGAAAATTTGATAAATACTGGGGAAGTTAGTAAGCCAAATTAGAACTTACGAAAATAAACATTACAACATTTTTTTATGGGAAACAATAGAGATCCCATTGAATTCTATTAGTGAAGAAACACATGGTTATTAATAATTATGACTTGTGATAAAGTCCTTAGAAGAATTATTCCGAATAACCTTATTTCCTTCAACATTATGGATTTGTATAACTCTGGACTTTGATTATTATGGCTAATACATTTTATGACTAACAATAATTATGAATTTCAAAAATCCGACTACAATTTCTAACGTTTTATTTTATGACTAGTGATAATATGACTAAGAAAAATTATGACGGAAAACATTATAGATAGTCGAAATCGGACTTCAAAAAATATGGGAACCAATAGAGATCCATGGAATTACTATGAAATACTGAGGAGTGACGTCACAGTCAATTCATTTACTTTATATCTTTCACTTTGACCTATTAAATAGAAATTACGTTTAAACATAACTTCTAATTATGTGGTACTTTATTTCGTGCACTGCATAAAATATTATATTTTAAGTATAGGAAACTAACCTATTGTTCACAAGCAGCCGGCTTAGTCAGTAACAACGAAATGCTGGATAATTCCATGCAACAGAGTAATGTAAGTGACCAATTACTCGCATGTTTCTTCATTCATGGTGCCAATTTAAATATCAATATATCTAAGGATTAAAAGTAGGCTTATCTAGAGACAAATTAAGACTCCAACTTGCACCATAAATAAAAAAAAACACGCAATGAAGTGGTCACTTACATTACAGTTACGTGGAATTGCCCTGCTTATGTTTATGTGTAACGCCCTCGTGCAAGCTCATATTGAGAGTGATCCAGACGGGACGTGCTGCGTGCATGTGAAACAATTGAAGCTCATTCAAGTATCCTGAGTTGTCGCTGCAATAGGGTGGACGCAGGCGAGTCCGTCCCGCCGAACGCTTCGCTCAGCCCGACTATTATCCAATTTTATCACACTACGTCGATAAAGCATCCGTCACGTTCTGGCAAGTATGTAAGTGTGAGAGTGACAGTTGTCTTACCCACGTGGACAAGTGATAAAATTGGAAGCATGATACGCCGGCAGGCCTTACTCTTTCATATCTGCGTGGAATTCAAAGGGAATCTAGAAGTTAGGCCGTAACTTAGAATATATTCAACGCGGGACGCGCAAGCTCCAGATTTTATTAGGCCCTAAACTTTATTCAAAATGTTTAACTCGAAAACTTTGCTAATCCAAATTTTTACGAGGTACTTCACAAGTTCGCAAACTACATCGAATCGAAGTCGTTGTTTAGGCAAATTAGATTGGAGACGTTTGCCGTAAATAGGGATTGCCGGTCCGGCGGATCCGGTTATCCGGCTGGATCCGACGGTTTTTAGGACCTCCTGGATCCGGTTGTTACGGATCAGGGCCGGGCATGTCTTTAAAAAAAAGTATGTTATGATACAGCATGCGCTGTGCGTTTGAGATGATTTGTTAATTGCAATGGAGTGTAGCCACCGTGAACACTCAAGCTTGAAGAAGAATCACCAAATGATTCAAAATATGCCTATCTAATACAGGGTAAGGTATCGGCGGCGGTAGAACCTTGCTTCTTAATATCCAAAATATCTCACGAAAGTTTAACTTCTATATATGTATATTTTTAATACTTCATTTTTAAAAACCGGGTCCAGGGAGATCACGACAAAAATTCGACCGGATCAATCCGTTTTTCAATCCCTAGCCTTAAACCGGTTTAAACTGGTTTGGACTGGTTCAAACCGGCGGAAACTCGCTTCAGCTGGTTATTCGATTTGAATTTGCCTTCTGTTTGAGGATGGGAGATTGCGATTGACGATTTTTCTTTTTTTACTCGATTACGGCGAAGTCTGGAGAATAGTAATGAATTTCACGGAGATAGAACATTTGTGTAATCTGGTTACATAGCACCTATTGTGAATGTGTATATTAATATGTATTGTAGGTACCTTTCTATGGCAATCTGCCGTATTCGAAAAATGCTTCTAATATTCGAAAATTATAAATGCAGACAGCAATCGCAATGAAAACATCAACAGTGATTGACTCTGGCCAACATGGAATTCGAACAAGGCGTGGTTACCCTTCGGGTTGGAAGGTCAGATGGCAGTCGCTTTAGTAAAACTAGCCTACGCCAAATGTTGGGATTAGTCGTCACAGCGGACCCCAGGCTCCCGTGAGCCGTGGCAAATGCCGGGATAACGCAAGAAGGATGATACATAAATACATACAATTACGCCTGTTTCCCAGAGGGGTAGGCAGAGATCACGGATTTCCATTTACTACGATCCTGAGAAACCACTTTCGCTTCACACACTTTCATAACGTTTCTCATACACGCTCGTCGGTTTCGAGTACTTCTGACCCGTGGCCCGTTTCTCGAAAGGTACAACCTTGCCTTGTATTAAAAGTGTGTTTCCATGACAACCCATACGATTTGACAGTTCGCGCAATTGTAATACAAGGCTTGTACCTTTCGAGAAACGGGCCACTGGCCTTTTTGCAATATTTCCCCGATTTGAAGAAGAAAAGTTCGCCTATAAGTCTTCCACTTCCACCTGACCTTTCCACTCTTTTTTCATATAATTTATAAGAAGGATGATAGATATAATATTTATATAGCTACTTATACTTAGTATTAGCGGAAATGATACCTATCTGCCTCAGGTAAGCAAGAAGATGTTTAAATGCAAAATGTTCTTTAAATACCAAGAAAAAGACGTCCGCTCTTTAAAATGCTCAGCATTCTCGGCGACCACAAAACGAGATAAAGGCCGCGCTACACCGGTCGTTATTCACGGCATGCAATACGGCTCGTGTGAACGACACCTTATGTCGGTGATAGGTGACATAATTCATTCGTGGACTTGTAGGGTTCTGTAGTAAGAGTTGAACATGCTTTCAGTGCTTTTGAGTATATTATTGGTTTCAAATGTTGAGCAGGTACTTTCAATGTATGAATACGAATTTCATATGAAGTGTGATTTTTAATAGATAATGCTTGAAAAATATTGTTTTTTACCCCCGACGCAAAAACGACGGGGTGTTATAAGTTTGACGTGTCTGTCTGTCTGTTTGTCTGTATGTCTGTTTGTCTGTCTGTCTGTGTGTGTGTCTGTCTGTGTGTGTGTCTGTCTGTGGCATCGTAGCTCCCGAACGGATGAACCGATTTAGATTTAGTTTTTTTTGTCTGAAAGCTGAGTTAGTCGGGAGTGTTCTTAGCAATGTAAAATAAAAATCAGTCTTCTATGTCGCGGTCGGGGGTTTTTTCAAAATTTTAATGTTGTGGTTAGTTGTATACCTATTTTAGTATTTGATACCTAATAAATAATAACACACCAAAAAAAAATACAAAGGTACATTTTGACGTTGACGCCATGGATTAGATAACATTTTCTAAGGCGTCAAAAACGCATGAAGGGGGCTAACTTTTTGTAGGTTTTTTTTATCAAACATATTACAAGTCATGGAAAATTTTGACGCCTTTAAAACCCTACCCAAACCTTCCTTATATTTCTAAAACACGAATACATCACAGGAAATTAGGCACAAATGCCTCAAAACGCCTTTCAACCAATTTCTCTTCACAAAATCACTTAAAAAGCGTATCTGCCTGAATGGCAATCGTCGACGCCAGACGCCGACAGAAATGCAGTCTAGCTCTGTCGCGCCAATACGCAAGAGCGATAGAGATGGATAAATACGAATCAGATATTATCGTGAGTGTTGTACGTTTGGCTACGTATCCTGGAGGCTGCCATATAAATCAGGATGACACGCCATCTATCATGTATGCACACGTTCGGATATTAATAAAATGCTGGCGAACATGTTTTCTTTGGATTTATTAATTTGACTTGAAAAGGGTTTCATAAATTAGAAGTAGAATACTAATGGGTGAATCTACTTTCTCTTGCCTGTTATTGCCATGGTTACGGTCCCCTGAGTCAAGCTGGTTTTATGAAAAATTATGCTACTTTAAACTATGCAAACATGCATTTTTCCTGTGTTAACAAGCCCTTTCCTTAATTTGCCACCAACAAACATTTACTACATGTATGCTTAAATAATTTAAATATCATATTTTTTGCATAAAACCAGTGTGACTTAGAGGACCGTAATCATGGCAATAACAGGCAAGAAAAAATTGATTCAACCTAATACAGTGAATGCTAATCACACTTTAAAGTCTACACAATTAAACACCGTGTTTTTTTTTATTTATATCAATTTTGACACGTCGTTAAGCTCGTTTAAAAAAGCCTGGAATCTGGAATATAGCGGAAGATATCAAGAAAAAACGACAAGGCCCACTGGTGGCCGAGCCGGGAATCGAACCCGGATCTTCAGCTTACGCAGCTAACGTCCTTACCAGTAGTGGTGGTTCTAGTGGTAAGGACGTTAGCCGCGTAAGCTGAAGACCCGGGTTCGATTCCCGGCTCGGCCACCAGTGGGCCTTGTCGTTTTTTCTACCGTGTATGATATCTGTTTATAAAATAAAGTTAATAATAAAGTTAAGGTGAAAAACATGTTTTCAAATGAAATCCTTATTCGCCTCCACTGTTTCTTGTATTTGTCAACAGTTGTATAATCACTTATTTTTCGACGTTTATTAGCAAATCCGCGATAAGCGACTAGTTTTTAAAATGTACGCAACTTATTCTTATTGTCTGTTATATGTCAAATATAAGATTTATTAACGATTATATGGATCGGATATGTCGTGTCCATTGACTATTTTGGTTAAAGAAATGTCACTTTTGAAACTGACAGATCGGTGTTATATCGTAGTTACATCTTACCAAAGACGTAATATGTAACTCCGCGCGTAACAGACGTATAGTATTAGAAAAAAACGTACCACAGAACCATAAAGAAAAACGTACGGTGGCCTAGATGGCGTTACACCTTTGGGGGACGCTCGGGTACATACATACATACAATCACGCCTGTATCCCATAAAGGGGTAGGCAGAACACATGAAACTACTAAAGCTTCAGTGCCACTCTTGGCAAATAAGGGGTTGAAAGTAAACGAAACTGTGACATTGCAGTGTCAGGTTGTCAGCCTCTCGCCTACGCCACAATTTAACCCATATCCCATAGTCGCCTTCTACGACACTCAGGTAGATGGCGCTAATATTAATATTTGACATTTTAACACATATCAAGATAAGAACATGGGCCAAATTGTCAAAACTGAGGTTCAAAAGTTTAAAGCCTGTGTCGAGAGATGGCAGTCTGTGTATGCACTGTGATTACACATTTTACTTTGACAGTAACTCTCTATAGTACTTGATCCTCTTTGATCTTACTGAGTCATCGGAGAATCATTAATTTTTGGTTTAATTACAATTATTTTATTGATGTCACTGTCATCTATTTTTGAAGTCGGATATACTCAGAGAATCCCACATTCTTATCCCGTCACGCGAAAAAACTATGCATAAAACTTAATATTCATAACATATTCAAATATCATTTCTATTTCAGGTAAGTACGAGCAACGGGAGTATGCATATGCAAATAAAATGGACGACGATAATAACAAGCTTGCATGTATAATATATATGCGTCATTCTTGTTTAAAGGTACGTGTTAATATTATTGTATACAGTGTGCTATGAGGAACCTGAAAAATTTTTACCACGCATTTGTGAGGAGGCAAATGTTATGTAACTATTAACAAATGTCACAAAAAAATGTTTTTTTTTAAATACAGTATTAAAACTTTTGACATAAAAAAAGAATTACGATAAAAGTGCGAGTTACGAATTCTTGCACTAGTGCGTAAAAAGAACACCAAATGTACTGAAAAAGTTATTATAGCACTAAAAATCTTATTTATTTTGTCTTTGCAATGTGTTCTTTGTCACTTTTTGGCATCTATGAACAAGGATTGGAGTAGAAAGGGTTGTTCTTTTCAATGGTAATATCTCCGAAACTAGGCTGAATTCAGAAAAGCTTAAATGACAAAAAAGAACTAAGACTAAAGAGAGAGAAGACTAAAACTTCTCGCAAAGTGATTAGAAATACGCTGTTAAAATGATTCGGATTCCTCATTTTACACGGTGTATATGAAATAAGGACTTCATGTGGAACGGAACTTATTATGTGGAATGTCACATAACAATATTATGCATAATGTCGCATGCGACAGGTAAGTAAATGACGCAGTAGCTAAATAAAATTTGCCTTAATTTGCTGTGAAATAAACTTGACCGAATTATTTTACTAAAATATGTCTTAATTATGTGTTATGTTTTAATTAATTCCGACGTTTCAAGGACGGCAATGTCCTCGTGTTCTCAAAAATATTAATTTTTGATATTTTCAAGCGATGTTATTTAAACCAAATAATGTGAAACTAGAATGACAACTTGCAACTAATTAAGATGCCGTAAATGAATGAACCACACAGTCATTTGTTTTTGACACTCGCTACAGTCTTGAAGAACTTTAGTAGATATGCGGGTGAGCCACCTTTGTGGTGATAGGCTTAGTACTTAATACTAATCTAGGAATGTAATAGATATACGATTAAGACCAGGAAAATACGTAGGTACCTCGGAAATATCAAGAAACCCTAAAAAATATGCTCATTTAGATGGTAGACACTTTGGTTGAGACTCGGTTAGGTAGCGTAGCATCAGTGATGATTTGGGCCATTTTTTTTTCAAAGTTGTCCACCCCACTTTTTTGGATTTGGAAATTTTTATGTGGTTTCCTCTCAGAATCACGAGCTCTTTCAATTATAATAGGAGAAAAAAAGTGTCCCAAGGTTTTTTCCCATTCCGTTACCATTTTTTCATACATTTTGTATGGCGGTAACGGAATGGAAGGTTTGAAAAAATGTACGGAAATCTTGGGACATTTTTTTTCTCCTATCAGGATCGAAAGAGCTCGCGATTCTGAGTGTTATATGGAATTACTATGAAATACTGAGGAGTGACGTCACGGTCAATTCATTTACTTTATATCTTTCTCTTTGACATTAAATACTAGCTTTTGCCCACGGATTCGCTCGCGTTAGAATAAGACAAAAAGTAGCCTATGTCACTCTACATTCCTTCAACTATCTCCACCTAAAAAATCATGTCAATTCGTTGCTCCGTTTTGCTGTGAGAGACGGACAAGCAAACAGACACACACTTTCCCATTTATAATATTCGTATGGATAAATTATGTTTTAACACTACTGTCGTTTTCTTCTAATTAGCTGGTGTTGCTTTATTTTGTGCACTTCATAAAATATTTTATTTTAAGTATAGGAAACTAGTCTATAGTACTAGACCATGAATTATATTCTGACAGTAATGTTCTAAGTATATTAATTTCCTTTCAATACTCAGTACCTATTATTATTGAAATGGAATGCAGAATATTATATGACAATAGAGACTGAATGCGATTCAATGCATTGTATTTCCTGCGTCTGCTATTAAGCAACACAATAGAATGCATAAGCATATGCATTTATACTTATATTAAATATAGTTACAACTATGTCATAGTGACGTTATAAATCACATTCTAAGAAATCTCTTACTGCTTGTCATTTTGACATAGTTGTAGAATGGCCTAGGGTTCCAAGTTGTTGATTGTACAGTATACGGCCATAGAGACTGCACATCGGTGTTTAGAAATAGACAATTAACGTCACATAAGCAAGAAAGAGATAACGCTATACGAAGACGAAAAACCGACGTATAAGTAGGTAGAATTTATTATTGTAGATGGTGAGAATGAATTAAATATCCCGCAACGAGGCTTTTTTAATGTATTCGTTGACTGCCACCTCCAAAAATTGTCGCGCGAAAGCTGTGAGTACAGACGCACCACCTAGACGATTAGACCTAATAGAGTTCAGGCCCGCTAAGTAGATGCGTTTGTTTGCGTTTGTTTGAAAAATCTGTGATGATAAGTCTACTGGACAGCACGGCATATCGTCACTACTTTTAAAAAATCTCGTATCTCACGCTGTTCCTCAAAGTTAAAACGCAGTAAGTCTATATGCATTCCATACATACTTACTACAATTTTCTTTTCATTGACAGACGAAGATACAAGTTTTTTTAAAAGTAGTGACGATATCAGTTTTTCAGTGTTACTTTTTAATTCTACCTAAGTGACAGGGTTTTTCTGTCCGGAAGATTCCGATAGTTTTTTTGGCGAATGGCGGGAGCATGCACAAAACCGTGTCGAGTGGCGGAAAACAGGGGAGGCCTTTGCCCAGCAGCGGGACACATTAAAGGCTATTAAAAAAAAAGATTTAGTGAACCGCTTTAAGCACCCATGCAAATGACCTTTGATTGCATCCTTCGCATCGTTCAGAATTGAATGAACACCCTCACTGTAAATATCATTTTGCTTTCTTGTGATCACAGAGAACCTCCTATAGAGTACCAATATTGTAAATTTTGTGCGCGATACAAATCACCAGTGCTTGGGGCGCGAGGAGCGGGAGGGGAATGTGTTTAGCGCGCTGCGATTGGTCGTTTCAAGGGCGGCGGGCAGTCGCGCCAGATGAAAAGGGACAGAATATTAAGTATGACTGTCCCTCACTGTCGCGTAAGTAGCCAGTGTAAGTTGACCTATGCCGGCTCTGAATAAATTATAAATCGTCCCATTAATGCAAATACCGACTAAGTGACTTTTTGACGAAATCGAGTTTTTAGCGCCTATAGAATAAGGTTTTCAAGGGCTACAATATGTTAAAACCCATGTATTGATACGAAGCTGCATTCAAAAGATAGCTTTCGCATAAAGTTACTTAATGGTCAATTTGTTGCATTATAAACTGCCAGAATGTGATATGAATATTTAATATAAACTTTTATACTTTATCCGCCAAGTAGAACCTTTTAATGGTGTATAGTGTTTTTTTGCATTTAAACATTTTGTAAAAGTAGCCATCTTATGTTCTACAAAAAAGTTTAATGTGTACATATTTCATTTTTGCAAATGATACTATCAACAAAATTCTTTTTTTTTAAGCCAGGCTAAATACACCAAATGTCTTTAAGATGTTTTTCCAGAAGATGTTTGTTTACAAACATCAGCAATGTCATTCTACCAAAAAGTTGTATAGGGACTATAATTGCTTTTGCATGTCATGTGATGAATGAAAGGATAACGGTCTATTACTGCAAATACCGACTATGTGTAAATAGGCGATTTTGAGATAATGTGGTTTGAAAGTTTGAAGGCACGTTTTATATGAAAACATGAAGAAATGTACGTTATGTGTATGGCATTTTAAAAACCTATATTTTTTTGTTTACTTCTTTGTCGTATATATGTTCAGAATGTATTTAGTTGACGATTGAATACGATTTAATGAAACAGTCGAATACCTACTTAGTTGTTTTTTCCTGTAGAGTGCGTTGAGAACCTCCTCCTTTTTTTGAAATCGGTTAAAAATACAATAACACAAACGGTTTAAGCTGAAGGAATCGAATTTAGTGTAATTTTATGTTTCATAATTTCGATGACCGTTACTAATTACAGTGTTACATTTAAGTAAATCAAATCTTTTTTGCCATTTCACCGACTGGTAAAGGCTTTCTTAGTTCTTCGAAAACGGACGAGAGAGTTGCATTTTATGCACAAAATCTTGTGGATTGCATTAGTGCAAAGTTATTTCATACTAATTGTAACCTAAGCTGGTTGGCAAATAACCTTAAATTAACCTTTGATACGACAAATAATACAAATCGGTTCAGACGTCTGTGAGTAATCGCATAACATGTATCGTTGTTTTAACAACTCGAAGTGGAATTGGCCTACGAAACTAAATTCACTGCGCCAAAGTCACTGTATTGTAGACGTAGGTCGTAGGTAGATGATATTCTTATTAATAAAATAGTGATAAAGTTATTAAACGTCATCTTCATCGTTGCTGGTTCCCATAAAGCGATATCTAGCATCTATTTCTAACGCCTTACCAGTTGAGGAGGGTAATATAAATAAGTTAAGTTACAAAATTGGTTGATAGAAAATGTTTTTTACAACCTAAATGAGTTTTTTCTGAAATATCCCGGGTAATAATTATAAGTTAGCCAGTAAGCTAATATAGTCAGTAGTTTTTAAGAATATTGTACGCTCGAAATAGGCAACTGTTGATACTGTATTTCCTGTATATCATACCATCTTATCTACACAGTTAACAATGAATAAACTTTACTTTATTTACTAGCATACCTACGGTACGAGTAGACTTCAGATGTCGCAACTGTGTACCACTTCACCAACTGCAGTATGAAGTGATTGAAACCACTCATGGTACTCTTTAGGTATGAAATGTCTGTCAAAAAGGCTGCATAAAGCCTTGAGGATACTTCGGTGGAGTCGAGCCGCGTCGAATCGAGCCCTGCATACATTTACAATGAACGATGAATCCGATTCGACGCGTCGCTAATGGACGTAGTTTCATAAAAAATGCAGAAGGCGAATTAATGAGATTCGACTCGGCGAGCTTAGTGGGCACCAGGATTAAGTTCACGTCGAGATCTGGATGTAGCACAAGGCAAGGAAATCAACGCCACAAATTGAACTCCAGTTCAGTAGAACCACCTCTAACCTCTTAACGTATCATACCATATTTCTATCTCGGTCTAAAGCTCGATAAACAACTAGCTATCTCTGCGTTCAAGAAATACTTTTTTATCTTTTTATTGCAAGTGTGATGAAAAACACTGCGTGTAACTGGGGGCGTAAGAATATTGCAAACATGATTGCTTTAAATCGCCCCAGAAACCTATGTAATTACCGTTACACATTACTTTTTCTTACTTATTACCTCATCTACGCATACATTTTAGTGACTTTGGCGTGAATGATTACTACAAAACTTTAAGTAAACTATTACTACAGGTTATTGAGCGTATAAAAAATATTTACCTATATTAAATGTGACAGTGTAGATAGTGAAATTTCGAACATAAATTATGGCGGACTTCGGATTGCTGAGACAGTGAACTAGTATGTAGTAAGTACCTATACATATTATGCTATTACCCAAAAATGCATTAACCGATTTGTAAAATTCTTTTTGTGATTTCAAGAGAATGCTATTGCGTTACTTCTTGTTAAATTTTACTGAAATCGGGTAAAGTATTTTGTGAAAAATCTTCTAAAACCGGTTGAAGAGGATTTTTTTCAAAAATTTTTTTTTGAGAATAACCCTTCAAAACCTCAAATAAAGTATTATTAATGGTTAATAATGTTAAAAAACTTTGTATTACAAATGTACCACTTTAATTTACAATGATAAGTGAAGTTTTGTAACATAAAATTAGAGCAGCTAAATTTCCTGCAACTAAAACCGCCTATGTCATTGAGAATATTTAATATATTTTGAAATAAGTTCAAAACTTTTGTATATTTTTTCTTTTTTTGCAAATCATAAGTAAAGTGTATGAAAAGCAAAGCTTAATCAAAGGGAAACACTGCTTTATATGTATTAATAAGAGAAATATACAAATTTTTATTTCTACAGGAAAAACCAACTAAGTTTGCTACTATTTTTTTTAAATCGTAGTTTTATCAGAAATTAAATACAGCCTGGACATTTTTTACGATTAAGTATTAAACAAGACAATACTGGCTGTAGAATACTGTATACAAATAGTATTTTTTTTCATGTTTTCATATGAAATCGTACCTTCAAACATTAAAATCGCATTATCTCAAAATCACTTTTTTGCACATAGTCGGTATTTGCAGTAAGGGGACGAAATATGACTTATTTGTGGAATGTAATACCGTCTGTTTTTAAATTTGAGCTTGTTGTTACCTTTTCACACCATTTTACACTACAGGTGGACATCTTTAAGGCATCAAAATACCCTTTTTCATTTTTTTTATTGCGAAAAACACGTGCTGCTTTCGGGTCGGTTACTTGGTCGATACTGATCGGGCACGGCGAGCGCCCGCGCTTATATCATGGGCCATGATTCATGTCAAATACAAGTAAGGCTGGTGACCGCGAGTCGTCTTGTAATGGATGTCTATAGGGGTTGGTCTGTGCTTGTGATGCAACTTGGTTTAGTAGGTGACATGACTAAGTCTAAAACTAGTTCTTTAGGCTAACATAATATATCTTTAGCATGCCTCACGCTATATCCGGAGGCATTACTTTGGCGCAACTGTGGTATGCAAAAACTTCTTCCTACATGCTAGGTTGCATGTTAACTTACTTTTCCATGTAAAGTTTAAAGAGAAATGGGCCTTATAGTTACAATAAATTCATAAAACCATACCTGTATTATGTTATTCCAAAAATGGTAGAACAGAACACGTGAAACTGCAGCTCAAGCTTTAAGGTCGGTTGCACCAAACTGTCCGTTACAGAGTTTATCGTTTTTTTTATTTTTATTTATTTATTTAGTCGTATGGCATCAATTTAAAAATAGGCAAATTATTTCTACATTTTAAATGTCAATATTCAGGGAGCTTAGCCAGTCAGCTGCATCGGGTGTGAGATGCAGCAAGTCTTCTGGCAGCCCTCGATATGAACGAAGGGGGCAGCGCTGGATTATGTGTTCCATGGTCTGGTCTTCCTCACCGCAGTCGCACAGGACTGAAACCCCTATATTTTTAACCCCTTATTTTTATTTAATAAATATTATGTGTTAACTGTGGCTGATGCAACTGGCCCTTAGTGTTTGCGATTAGTCTTCTTAACTATTCGCCATAGCCGACACTGATGTCCCTCCGTTTCGCGCGGTTGAATGGATCGAATGCACTGCCCTCTACATGGGATCATATCATAAGCTTTCTTCATGGTGTCAGCCCACCCTATCGACATTCCACCCGTGGAGGATCGGACTTCGACTTTGCTGAGTTTTATTTATTTTTTCTGAGTTGATTGAGTTCTGCAAACCTTACTCACTGGCAGGACAACACTGTAAATATAGGATATATTATTTGACTGCAGTCTTCAGCAAACTTTTCCTTTATATGCCAGACGCTGCGTACACCTAATAAACCTCAAATCTCAGACGCGACCCAGACTATCTAAACGTTCTAAACTGTGCGCGCTCTGGCACGGTGCCAAAGACAAATAACGGCTTTGTACTGAAATTTGCGAGTGTCTGTTGGTTTAACCTAGAAGTTGAGGGTAGTTGAACGTGTTATCTTTGAGTCGATGTTTGAGCGGAAATATTGTTTCTTTAAAGTTTGTATAGAGCTAAAAAACACAAAGATGGAGAATGCTCTGATGATGCTATGCTAATTGTGAATGAAGGTTTAGGTCATTGTATTGTTCCCGGGCAGTGCACAACAACAAAAGTCATGTTGCTCTTTCATGATAATGGAGACACAGGGAGACAGAGAGGGATAGCACTATGACATCAGTCACCACTTGATATTGCAGCAAGTTTATACCTATTATCATACATAATTACTTATAGGCGGATTTTTTGGAGAAATGGTGCAACGTATTCCTATTTCCAAGGCCGAAAAAAACCTGTTGCTATGGTGTTTTCTAACTTCTCATTGGCTGGTATTGCCCTCTACGTCAAGCAGTAGTAAGCATGACTATACCGGCTCAGCCACGACTTTGGTCTAAGCGCGACAGCGGTTAGCGGCGGCCGTACATTGGAGCGAGACACAGCGATGGGACTTTTCATTCGCACGTATGGCCGCCGCTCACCGCTGTTGCGCTTAGACCAATGTCGTGGCTGGGCCGTAAGTGGACGCTCAGAGCGGATCGTTCAGCAGGGCGGGCGTATATGTGCGTCCTCCATGCAGCGTCCAATTAGGACACTTGCATGAGCTTCAATTGTTTGCTATGACACTGCACGCCCAGCACAGCTGCACGCCCACAATATGAGTGTGCACTTGCACACAGGACAATAATTGTAGACATGGCTCAGGAAAAGATAAAGGGTCAAGCTGGAGATTCTAGCGCCTGATTATCTACGGAAAGCACCAGGCCCCGTAGCCGAATGGCATTTCTCCGACGCCAAACGAAAGCGATACGCCGCTGGCTCTGTCGCGCCAATACGCAAGCGCGATAGAGATAGATATCTACTAGCGCTTCGTTTCGTGAGCGTTTCGTGAGCGATTGTGCCATTCGGCTAGCCGCCCTGGCCCCGTAGCCGAATGGCATTTCTCCGACGCCAAACGAAAGCGATACGCCGCTGGCTCTGTCGCGCCAATACGCAAGCGCGATAGAGATAGATATCTACTAGCGCTTCGTTTCGTGAGCGTTTCGTGAGCGATTGTGCCATTCGGCTAGCCACCCTGGAGATAACAGCTCAGTTAAGCGCAACTTTTACTTCAATACAATGTCAATGCCTTAAATTTATTACTCATCATCATTTTTAACCCCCGACGTAAAAACGAAGGGGTGTTATAAGTTTGACGTGTCTGTCTGTCTGTCTGTTTGTCTGTGTGTGTGTCTGTCTGTGGCATCGTAGCTCCCGAACGAATGAACCGATTTCGATTTAGTTTTTTTTATTTGAAAGCTGTGTTAGTCGGTAGTGTTCTTAGACATGTTTCATGAAAATCGGTCATCTATGTCGCGGTCGGGGGTTTTTTCAAAATTTTAATTTTGTGGTTAGGTTATCTTGCCAGGCTTGGTTCCTTGTTAGGCTATTTGTGTGTTGGAAATTAGAATAAGTATGATTTTTCATTTCGAAGCACCTACTCTTTCTGATTATGTTTTTTATTTCCGCTACCCAAAGGTTGTCTGGTAGAGATCGCTCTTTAGCGATAAGACCGCCTGTTGTCTGCCTCTATTTATAATCATTTGTTTTGTCTCCGCTGTATCTTTTTTCTGTATCTCTTGCTGAGGTGTGCCAATAAAGAGTATTCTATCTATCTATCTATCTATCTATCTATCTTGCCCTTACCCCAGTCACTTGGGGTCGGCGCAGCATGTCTTTCTCTTCCATACATCTCTGTCACTCGTCATCTCATCATTAACTTGTTTTTAACCCCCGTCGCAAAAACGAAGGGGTGTTATTTTTCACGTATCTGTCTGTCTGTCTGTGTGTGTGTCTGTCTGTGGCATTGTAGCTCCCGAACGGATGAACCGATTTAGATTTAGTTTTTTTAGTCTGAAAGCTGAGTTAGTCGGGAGTGTTCTTAGCCATGTTTCATGAAAATCGGTCTACTATGTCGCGGTCGGGGGTTTTTTCCAAATTTTAATTTTTAGTTCAATATCATGTCTCACACAGTCCATCCACCGCTTCTTCGGTTTTCCTCTCCCGGGTTTTCTCTCTCTCTCTCTTCAATGCCTTATTACTACCAAGTATAACCACAAAATTAAAATTTTGAAAAAACCCCCGACCGTGACATAGTGGACCGATTTTCATGAAACATAGCTAAGAACACTCCCGACTAACTCAGCTTTCAAACAAAAAAAACTAAATCAAAATCGGTTCATCCGTTCGGGAGCTACGATGCCACAGACAGACACACACACAGACAGACAAACAGACAGACAGACAGACAGACGGACAGACAGACAGACAGACAGACAGACAGACACGTCAAACTTATAACCCCTTCGTTTTTGCGTCGGGGGTTAAATAACCAGCATTAGTCATAAAGTAAACCCATTGGATCATAAACAAGGACCGGTATACGTGACCCGTGTATCCGTGAACCCGGGTATCCGATCGGGCGTAACGGATACCCAATTAACGTTTGTTTCGGCCCGACCGTTGGTCGGTTGATAAAGGACACTAAGGGCTGAATTCTGATTCATTTTATTTCATACAGATTAAATCTTTTTTCACTTCTACTAATCGCTATTTTCACCAAAGCTACGGTGTCTGATGTCTAAATAAAGTATCTTAATCTAGCCCTAATTGAGCTTATTCTGTTTAACCCCTGGAACGCCGATGTCAAAAAATTGCTACTGAATTAATCACCTTATTTGTTAATTACAGTTTAAATTTTCTGTGACAGATTTCGAACAAGGTGTTCAAGGGGTTAAGTATGGTTCGGACCCACAAGAACGAGTGGCCCGCCTAGACGAAATAAAAAGATAAGATAAAATATATTTTTAACCGACTTCATAAAAGGAGGAGGTTCTCAATTCGACTGAATGTTTTATTTTTTTTTTTTGTATGTATGTTACTCGATATCTCCGAGAATCGTGGACCGATTTTCAAAAATTTTTTTTTGATCGAACGGGTATAACCCCGAGATGGTCCCATTGGCACCAAGTCAGGGTCTGATGATGGGATCTTGGAGAAATCGAGGGAACTCTTCAAATGTTATAGGCACATGTAATGTTTTTAGTGTATTTTTCAAAGGTACACCAGTATTTACGCCTGACGGTAGTAATTTTATGTGGCTGAGCTGATGATGGAAGGTCAACTCCTCAATGGTTAGGAGTTAAAGGATAATTCTTTCACTACTGTACATATATTCGGACTGATACATATAATATCACTAGGAACCACTAAAAATCAACAAATAAATTAACTTTTTAACAAAAAATAAAACCGCCTTCAAAAATAAGCGCGTTACAAAACACGGAGAAACTAAAAAGCAAAAAATAATTTAATTCAGATTTCTTATCGTATTGCAATAATCTAAACATCCAAATTATAAACAAATCAATTATTTTTGGAGTCGGTACCAGCCTGTGTATGGTTGGGTGGGGCAAACAGGCAATAGCAAGGCGACGAACAGGTCTGGTACCGACTACAAAAATAATTGATTTGTTTATAATTTGGATGTTTAGATTATTGCAATACGATAAGAAATCTGAATTAAATTATTTTTTGCTTTTTAGTTTCTCCGTGTTTTGTAACGCGCTTATTTTTGAAGGCGGTTTTATTTTTTGTTAAAAAGTTATATTGAGTCATTAAAGGTGCTTATCCTACTTACAATTTTAACATTTTACTATGGTACAAAACCAAAAGATAAGTGTCATCTGATCCCCGTACTAGTGTGAAATATATTACGGTGGGTCAGGATTCACCGTCCTTACGTTTGTATTTATATAATTATAAAGCATGTAGGTACCAATCACTTTCTTGTAGGATTATCTAAACTAACCCTTAATGACATAACACTTAGATCCAAACTAGTGTGCATACAAAATCGTTACTTTATAAGTTTGCCGAATTTGTTAATTAGTTACTACATTAAAGTACCTACCTACCTACTTAATAAGAACTTCATTATAACATGGCAACAAAGGTAAACCAAATATAAAATATAAATGACAATCTTTGACGCTAGGCGCCGAAAAGTGACAGAGGTACGATATTATCTTAAGCGTTTGTGCATTTGACTACGTACTCTGGGGTTCCATAAATTCAAGCCTATTACCAAAAGGGGTAGGCAGAGCATATGAAACTCACAAACATAACAGAAAGAATGATCAAACAGTGAATAGTCCAACTATTCATTTTTACGATATTTTTAAAATATGTTTAGTTAAAATGACTACTAATTACTATTAATTTTATAGAACATGTTAAATAGCACCCTAACGGTTACTTATTAGTACAAACTTTATAAATTTTCCGTGACATTTTGTCCACTCGAGAAGCGCCGGTAGCCTAGCGGTAAGTACGTGCGACTTTCGTTCCGGAGGTCGCGGGTTCGAACCCCGGCTCGCACCAATGAGCTTTCCGGAATTTATGTGGGAAATGTCATTTGATATTTGCCAGTCGCTTTTCGGTAAAGGCAAACATCGTGACGAAACCGGACTAATTCCATAAGGTCTAGTTTACCCTTCGGATTGGAAGGTCAGATGGCAGTCGCTTTCGTAAAAACTAGTGCCTACGTCAAAATCTTGGGATTAGTTCTCAAAGCGGACCCCAGGTTCCCATAAGCCGTGGCAAAATGCCGGGATAACGCAAGGAGGATGATGATGACGATTTTGTCCACTCAAGTAAAGTAATAGTCATATTAATAACCTAACCACAAAATTAAAATTTTGAAAAAAACCCCGACCGCGACATAGTGGACCGATTTTCATGAAACATGGCTAAGAACACTCCCGACTAACTCAGCTTTCAAACAAAAAAAACTAAATCGAAATCGGTTCACCCGTTCGGGAGCTACGGTGCCACAGACAGACACACACACAGACAGACAAACAGACAGACAGACAGATAGACAGACAGACAGACAGACACGTCAAACTTATAACACCCCGTCGTTTTTGTGTCGGGGGTTAAAAACCGTCATAATCATAACATGTGGTAGAAGCTCTGGGTGGCTAGCCGAATGGCACAATCGCTCACGAAACGCTCACGAAACGAAGCGCTAGTAGATATCTATCTCTATCGCGCTTGCGTATTGGCGCGACAGAGCCAGCGGCGTATCGCTTTCGTTTGGCGTCGGAGAAATGCCATTCGGCTACGGGGCCTGAGCACTTTCATCTTAAGTAACATTTTTACATGCGGGTTTTAGCAATCTTTTATACAACGCCCTACCATATTTTAGTTTGATAAGAATAAATCTCTCTTCATAAATAACGGTACATAGGCAGTGATAAATAACGGAGCGCTAACATGTACAAACATTAATTAGAGCGGGGAATCCAAACAAGAATGGCGGCGAAATTCGCTGCCTCGAATACAGGCCCGTAGCCGAATGGCACAAACGCTCACGAAACGAAACGCTCGTAGATATCTATCTCTATCGCTCTTGCGTATTGGCGCGACTAAGTCAGATTACCTTTCGCGGCGTTTCGTTTTCGTTTCGCGTTGCAGAAATGCCATTCGGCTTCGGCACCTGGCTACGGGTAGCCGAACGGCATTTCTACTACTAAACGAAAACGAAAAGCCGCGAAAGGTAGTCTGGCTTTGTCGCGCCAATACGAAGAGCGATAGAGATAGATATCGAGCGTTTCGTTTCGTGAGCGTTTGTGCCATTCGGCTACTTACACTGGCTATTACACTAGCAACTATACCGGCAGTGTCGTCGAAATTAAAAAATCGGTCCCTAGAACCTGTAGTGTAGTCACATCTCGGACACTGGCGATCAAATTATATGAAAGAGGCGCGTTCCTAGCACACATTCTAAGCTCGTGTAGGCGAACGCGTACCATACTTGTATGAGTGAGATATGACAGGTCGACTGTTCGCGTTTTTGATAGGCGGTAACTGTGAGGTAACCGAGAGGGGGTGGGCGACACTTTCAGCGGGGAGCGGGAGTGGCCATACTGTACGATAGTACTCTTTATTATACTGTGCTATTACACTAGCAACTATACCGGCAGTGTCGTTAGATCGGTATCTGTCCCTCTGGCTACTACTGCCGGCTGAAGTGTTATGCGTGCGTTGCCGAATGGCATTTCTCCGACGCGAAATGAAAACGAAACGCCTCGAAAGTTAGCCTGGCTCTTTCGCGCCAATACGCAAAAGCAATAGAGATAGATATCTACTTGAATTTCGGTTCGTGAGCGTTTGTGCCATTCGGCTACCCACAGGCCCCGTAGCCGAATGGCACAAACGCTCACGAAACGAAACGCTCGTAGATATCTATCTCTATTGCTCGTGCGGATTAGCGTGACAGAGCTAGACTACTTTTCGCGGCGTTTCGTTTTCGTTTCGCTTTTGTGTGGCTTTGTCGCGCAAATACGCAAGAGCGATAGAGATAGATATCGAGCGTTTCGTTTCGTGAGCGTTTGTGTATTAGGCTACGCACGCTGGGTAGCTCGCCAACAATCGCTAATGCTTCGTAAGCGTTTCGTAGCTTTCTATCTCTCGCTCTTCTGTAGTGGTGCGACAGAGACAGGCTGCGTTTCGATCGCCATCTAGCGTCAACGATTGTCACTTCGGCTAGGCCGGCAGATGGCGCTGTAGATAAGCTTGCTTTTGCACTAAATTTTTTAAGCTTTGTTGCACAAACAATTACACAATTTAAAGAGTTTTCAAACGTTTCAACTTTGACTTATGTTCATAGATACATACAATCACGCCTGTATCCCATAAAGGGGTAGGCAGAAAACATGAAACTACTAAAGCTTCAGTGTCACTCTTGGCAAATAAGGGGTTGAAAGAAAACGAAACTGTGGCATTGCTTATGTTCATTCTAAAGAATAATAAGCCACCTACTAAGTACAACCTTTACAGAGTAGGTACATCTTAGGCATACTTTCAATGGCTGTGACATACTGAGAGACAGACAGGCATGATAAAAGTAAGGTATCTATTCCTGTAAGTTTGGCTACGGAACCCTAAAAAAGGATTATTATGAAAATTCAAATTAGCCTGTGTGGTGACGGGTTAAGAATTTCACCACCCACTTTCTTTCCGTGGGTGTCGTAGAAGGCGACAATGGGATATGGGTTAAATTGTGGCGTAGGCGAGAGGCTGGCAACCTGTCACTGCAATGTCACAGTTTAGTTTTCTTTCAACCCCTTATTTGCCAAGAGTGGCACTGAAGCTTTAGTAGTTTCATGTGTTCTGCCTACCCCTTTATGAGATACAGGCGTGATTGTATGTATGTATGAAAATTCATCCTAAAACGGTTAAAAAGAACATTGTAAAAAAGAGTTTTTAATCGTTCTCTGAGAAGTTTGCTACTTTGTTTTATTAAGGATATAAATTTTATTTAAACTTGAATACAAAAATTGTAAATCAACCACCAATATAAGCATTGACGCAAAAGAACATTACTTTCGTAACAAAAGCTTGTAAAACGAATACATTCAAACCGAACACTTGTGTAAAAGGTTTTCAGTCGCATTTCAGTTCCACCAACTGTTGAAAAGGGAAAAAGAAGCGATGTTTTAATAGTATTTTATGCAACAGTCGTTTAAAAGAGGTCAAAAAAGACGAGTGGCGTGGGTAACAATTTGAGGTGAAGCCGAAAATTGTTATTAAGACGCCACGAGTATTTTTTTAATCAGATAAACAACGTTGCATATAAGTATATTTAATAGTTTTTCTACGACCATGTACTTAGTTTTTAATAGTTTTCTTGAATAACTTTCGTGAAATTCACACTGTTTCCTGTATTTTGACGCAAAGGTTTGCACTGCCAGCTCAGCTGCCCAAAGCCTTCCCGCGCACGCGCGCAGTATCGTTATAACAATGCGTTGCCATGGTTACAGAGCCAAACAAAGCGTTTTCAGTTTTTTCGATACTGCGCGCATGCGCGGAAAGCCGGCGGACGCTGGCTTTGGGAAATAGACTTTTATGTAGGGTTTTAAAGATCTATGCACGACCCTGTAAATGACGAATAACAGTTCGGGAGTAGAAAAAATTGAATTCAAAACAATTGTCCACGTCAAGAATATGTTTAAAAGTTATTCAAATTAGATTTAAGAAATCGGTTTTTGTAGAAAAATCGACAGTTTTGAACGACTTCAATCTTTGAAATTGGAGATTTTGAAATCGGATAGTTTCGTATCTACAATTTCTATCAAATCCTAGTTCTCGTTATGGGATAGCGATTTAGGCCACCGACAAAGCGTTGAGGCTTGTGAAAAACATTTTATACATACATACATACAATCACGCCTGTTTTATCAGAGGGGTAGGCAGAGATCACGGATTTCCATTTACTACGATCCTGACAAACCACTTTCGCTTCACACACTTTCATAACGTTTCTCATACACGCTCGTCGGCTTCGAGTATTAGGTACTTCTGACCTTCTGGCCTTTTTGCAATATTTCCCCGATTTGGTCGAGAAAAGTTCGTCTAGGTCTTCCACTTCCAACTGACCCACAACATTTCAACTATTTTTATAATCTTTGATTTAAGATTAAGACGAATCCCAGTATACATTTTAATGTTATATCAACCCTCGATCAATTATAATTATTTCATAACAAATTACGACAAAAGTTTTGCTACAATTAGTCTGTCACTTCCTATAACTAGATAATAAATAATTTCCTGTGATAAGTGGAAAACGTATTGAGCCGGCCGTGAGTTGATTTCTTTAGTTTGATTAGATTTCTTTGCGGCGTTACTACTGTGAATACTACGGGCCGATTTTTGAATGTCGACCATTCGATTTCATAAATGTGCTTATCTTAATCCATTCTGCTATAAGGTTGATTATCTATCAGATCATAATATTTTTTTACATAATCAACCTTAAAGCAGAATGGATTTACCCAAATTTGAAGTTAAGCTGCACGAATTTCGTTCAATAATATCTCCACTACTCATTTACTAGCCGTACTTTTTCTAAAATACGAGTAGCAATTCGTCGTTTTGCAGACTTTCGAACGGCGAATTCGTGCGTTCGAAATTTAAAAATCGGTCCCTAGAACCTGTAGTGTAGTCACATCTCGGACACTGGCAATCAAATTATATGAAAGAGGCGCGTTCCTAGCACTCTAAGCTCGTGTAGGCGAACGCGTACCATGCTTGTATGAGTGACAGGTTTACTGTTCGCGTTTTTGACAGGCCGTAATGTGAGGTAACCGAGAGGGGGTGGGCGGCGCTTTCAGCGGGGAGCGGGAGTGGCCGTACTGTACGATAGTACTCTTTGTTATACTGTGGTGTAGTGTAACACAAAGTGTCGTGTTCCTGTCGATGAGAGAGGTCAACGACGGTGCGGAGTTATAGGGTCGGATTCCGAAAGATCTAACTCGGAAATGAGCGTGTAACATCTCTGGAGTTCCAGGTGTCTATTAGCTACGGAAACTGCTTACATCAGCCGGGTCGTATGATTGATTGCCACCAAAATAATAGTAAACAAATCGATTTGTTAGACCTGTACCCCAAAAGCATAAAATTGTTGTAGTAATTCACCGAATCGCATTTCACCTTGAATGAAAAATCTAGTGATATATTTTTTTTACTTGACGCACTTTTTCGTGTAGCTTTTGACATTAGTAGAATTAAATTGTAGTATTACATTTTTTGTATAGTATGTTACCGTAGATGCATTTCGCCGTGATCGACTTTTTCGCGTAGCTTTTGACATTAGTATAATTAAATTGTAGAATTAAATTTTTTGTGTAGTATGTTACCGTAGACGCATTTCGCCGCGATCGATGTTTGTTTGGGACTCTAATTAAATTGATACGTTAATTTACGTTTAATACGTTTTCTGTTGTGTTTTAGTTTAAGTAGTAACAAAGCAGATTTGTATTAGTTTAAGAAGATAATTAGGTTTCTTTTAAGGAGTAATAAAGCAGCTTTGTGTCTTAGATCATTTGTTTTGCTTTCTTTAACGCCAAGTATCCGAAATTAAGAATTACACCCAAGTCTACAGAATCAGTCTACAGAATGTCCCCCCGCGCGCCTACCGCGAACGGTTGCCTATAGTGAGCTCTCGTCAATTATTTTTAATTTTCGAGTAAATATGGCGAAACTTACGCCACAAGTTATTGAAAGTCTAATTTTAAAAGCCGTGGCACCGATAGAACTGAAAATATCGGAAATACACTCCAAAATAGAAACTATTTCAGCCAGATTAGGTTTGGAAACTGGAATAAATCAGAGAACGGACGGCAAAGATGGCGTCGCTACGCAGCAAGATAGTACCCAGCAGCTTCCGAAGACGAACGATCCAGTCCCGAGCACGACCGATAAGGCCCCGAAGTCAGCGAAAGCCCGACCGACAGGTACGTCACCGGCGATAGCGACAACGGCAACATCAGCGCGCAGCGCGCGCGCGAATGCAAGGACTCAACTCGCACAGACCAACGCAACGCGCAAGTCCCTCTCGCACCCGCAGCCGCTGCCACTTTCAACCACTGCACCCGTCACTATCGCACCAGTGAGTAAGCCGAAGCCTGTATCTGCGCCAGCGCCGAACGATACCGAGGTGACCGGCAACCAAAGCGATAAGCAAATATCAGGTATGGCCACGCCACCCGCGGAAGAAGCGGACACACAGATGTCGACTAGTGTACTATCTAATGAAGAAAAATGGACACCTGTTACGCGGAAACGTAATAATCAGAGAAGAAATAAGATTGTGATAGGAACGGGCACTCACCATAATGACATTAAAGCGGTCGAACAGCTAAAATACATACAAGCATGGTCATTTAGACCGGAAACAACCTCAGAAAACATATTAACTTTCTTGAAAGACACTTTTATTTCAGACGATTACGTTGTTGAGAAACGAGATATTAAAACTAAAAGGCACGCATCTTTTTTGATAGGCATCCCTGAGAACATTTTTGATAAGTTTAACTCGCCAACGGTATGGCCACCGCGTGTCAGATTTACAGAGTGGTTTCGCGCCAGTCCCCGCGCTAATACGCGGGGTCAACAACGACGTCACTCCCACGAAGCGCCACTGCAGTCTACTACCGACAACAACGACGCGCGACCAGAGCGCTGTTATACCACCCGCACTTAGTGCTATTACGAAGCCCGACAAGTCACTAATAATATGTCATCAAAATATACGCGCGCTTGATAATAAGACTCAGCGGCTCGAAGTGTTACTTGAGAATGAAATGAAATGCGACGTTCTGGCTATGACCGAGCATTGGTTAAGCAGTGATAAATTAAAATGTGTATATCTTAATAACTACACACTGCTATCAAAATTTTGCCGCTCAAATTACGAACATGGAGGGTCTTGCATTTACGTAAAGGACGACATTCGGGCCGTAGAAAATATAGACTTATGTCGGTTATCTGAAGAGCGATATTGTGAGATATCCGCAGTTGATCTCATAGATTTTAATGTAACAATTGTATGTGTATACAGATCAAACTGTCAAGTTAGTAATAATGACTTCCTCAGGTACTTAGAACGTCTGCTCGACCAGTTAAGCACTGTAGATAGGGAATGTATTATTTTGGGTGACACAAACATTGACGATACAGAGGGGAATGTAAAGACAGACACAAAAAAACTGTATGACATCCTTAGGGCCCATGACTACGGGAATATAGTGGATTTTCCTACCAGGGTTACTAACACAACGTCCACCAATTTGGACCACGTTTATTGGAACGGCGAGAGAGCGGCGCTGCGCGCCGTGCCCGTCGTCACGCACCTCAGCGACCACTTTGCTGTCCGCGCTGAACTGCTGCGCCCGCGCGCCCCTCCCCCGCCGCCAACCCGCCGCGCTAGGATCTACTCATTGCGTAATTATAATGAATTTCGCGCTGCGTTACAGAGTATAGACTGGCCTGAATTTATTCAAAGGAACGGAGATTCTGTTTCGAAGCTTGTAATGTCCTTAATAAATTTATTGAAAAATAAATACAATATATGTTTCCCGATTCGGACCGTAAACAACAAAAAAAGAGAATCGTGGGTAACAAGCGAAGTATGTAACCTGAAAACTTTATTGTTTGAAATTATTGACCTAACAAAGCGGTGCCCTGACACCGAAATTTTAAGCGAAATTATATCCAATTTAAACTCTAAATATATAAGTCTTCTTAATAAGAATAAAACAGAGTTCTATAGTAGGCAAATAAATAACAGCTCCAACGTAGTCCGGTCTATGTGGGGTGTTATAAATCAGGAAAAGGGCAAGTCTAGAAAAAATGAATTAGATTTTACGGATATTATTACAACTTCAGATGGAAATAAATTTGAAAGCAAAAAAGAAGCAGCAAATGCCATAAACAATAGGTTTGCGGGTGCAGCCGCGGCCTGTGGCGCTGCGCCCGCTGACTTGCCGTGCGCACTCGCTGCGCTGCGAGCCGCGCGCCCGCCCGCTGATCGTTGCATCAGATTTAAGCCGTTCACGCCCGATGAAGTACATCACATAATCA
The DNA here is from genome assembly GCF_023078275.1 of Leguminivora glycinivorella. Lineage (NCBI taxonomy): Eukaryota > Metazoa > Arthropoda > Insecta > Lepidoptera > Tortricidae > Leguminivora > Leguminivora glycinivorella. The sequence continues at coordinate 788,353 of NW_025952833.1, forward strand.
CTGCTGGAGTAGCCAAGAAGCCAACAAAAGATATTTTCGACATCTCTGTAAAGCTAATCCACTCTGTAGCTGTAGAACTATCTCCTATACTTTCTGTGGTCTACAACAGGTGCCTATGTGAAGGAGCATTTCCCGACGCTCTTAAAGAAAGTCGCATCTCGCCATTATACAAGGGCAAGGGAAAGAGAAATGATATTGACGCATACCGACCTGTCGCCATTATCCCTGTGCTGGCGAAGGTTTTTGAGTATGGCCTCAGCGCTAGACTGATGGAATTTTTAAATTCAACAAATGGTCTATCTGAGAAGCAATATGCCTATCGGAAAGGCCGTTCAACGACTTCGTTGGCCCGAGCTGTAGTCAGGCAAATATTGGGGGCCCGTGAATGCAGAAATCAAGTCGCAGTCCTGTGCTGCGACTTGTCAAAGGCCTTCGATGTCGCAGACCACCAAATTTTGATCAACAAACTGCGTCATTACGGTTTTGAGGGTTCAGCGCTTTCATTAATGTATAACCTGTTGCGAAACAGGACTCAAGTTGTGGTTGCCGATGGCGGTCGTGTCCGGTCTGACACCGTGACTACAAGTATGGGCGTGGCTCAGGGATCGTCGGTGTCGAATATATTGTTCTCCCTACTATTAAATGATTTGCCAGAGGCCATCGACAGTGGAGAGACTTTCATGTATGCCGATGATGTGGCCGTAGTCGTATATGCCTCTACTTATGACGAACTCGAATACAGACTGAACAGGACCGCTGCGTCGGTGTCAAGTTGGTTTCAGAGTAATGGCCTTATTCTGAACACAACTAAAACGCATTTCATCAGTTTCGACCTCTCTGGGCGTCAAATGAGACAGCTGTCAGTACTAGCGAACGGGAGTTCTATTGACCAAGTAATGAGCTCAACTTTCCTAGGTTTTGAGTTAGACAGCGGCCTCACCTGGGGAGGTCATATAGATACATTGTGTGAAAAACTGGCAACTGCATGTTTTGCCCTAAAAAGATTGGCACGAATACTCCCAACCGAAATGGTCCGTGCCTGTTATTTTGCATCGGTGCACTCGCGCCTACAATATGGCATCGAGCTGTGGGCAGCGGCCGCCGACTGGGAGAGAGTGTTTCGTCTCCAAAAGCGAGCAGTACGCGCGATAGTGCGCCTTCCCCAAACCAGCTCAGCAAAACCTCTCTTCAAGTCACTTGGTATATTAACGCTGCCCTCACTCTTAATATTACAGATGGCAACAAATGTGCGTGATCAAGTGAGCTCAAACCCCATCATAGAGCCCCCGCGAAGGTACGAGACCCGAAGCGCGCGCGCAGGATTACTGCGGCTCGAGCCGCATCGACTAGCTAAGTCTAAAAAACTTACCCACGTCATGGGCCGTAAGGTGTACAATCAGCTACCACACGAAATAAAAAAGATGCATAGTGCTGCACTGTTTAAGGCAAAACTTAAAAAATGGCTTCTCGAGCAGACGTTTTACGACCACAAGGAGTTATTTAGTTATGTGAAACCAATGGTTTGAAATATTGTAATAAACTAAATGTAAATACGCACTGTAACTATTGACATGTAATTTTAAATTACCAATAAATTATTATGAATTATGAATTATGAATTATGAATCATCAATCTACTCAATCTTCATACTGTTGCGTTGAATCACGTCGCCAATACAATACACGATCGAGGTGAAATGCGACTAAAGTAATTAACGATTGAGTCATAACGTGAAAGTAAATGCACGGTCGAGGTGAAATGCGACTAAAACTAATAACGACTAAAATAATAAACGATTGAGTCACAACGCGATATTTAAATGCACGATCGAGGTGAAATGCGACTAAAACTTACAGCCACTTGAAAAAAAAACTATTAAGACACAATGCGAAAATTAAATATGAGATCGAGGTGAAATGCGATTCGGTGAATTACTACAACAATTTTATGCTTTTGGGGTACAGGTCTAACAAATCACAAATCTTTAAGCCTCGGTCCACCTTGTCACTCCATTACGATAGATCGCCGTCATTTCCAAAGACACGATGTACATATATAACTTCTGGTCGAGTTTTCGTAGTACCCCTGATCACACTTACGTGTTGCCGTCGAACTAACATTATTGCCGGCCGACTAGACCTATTTAATTATAGGAAGACAACAACAACATGATGTTACGGTACGATTTGTGAAGTTTTAGCACAGAATATATAATAGTACAAGTACAGAAGGCTCACTGTCAACAACCTGTCAATGGACTGCATACGACATTGAGTTCTATTGCGCAGCGACAAGGTCGTCAAACTTTATGAGCCGCGAACTCGCGGCCGCCGGAATGTAGGGAAGAAATGCGGAGTGAGCCGCCCCTGGTTTTAGTGTGCTTACTGTTTGTGACATGTAACTTAGTTTCTCAACTAATCAAATAGGTATAGGAAACATTGTTGTTAAACAACAACTCAAATATAAAGAAAAGTACCTTTCTACCTGAATCATAAATTACAAGTTAAATTTATTTAAATTAGTATTATTTGAAATACATGTCAAAAAAAAAGCCTTAACTAAAAATAATTACAAACGGTAATTAGTCAATACCGCTCCGCACCGCCTCCGGTGCAAAAGTGCCCATAATGCTTGCGGCATTACCCCGTTGGATCGCTATGGCCAGCCTTTGCACCAGAAACGATTCGGAGCGCGGGTCTTCTCCCTTTAACCTACCCTTTAACCTAACCTTTTAAATAAAAATACCAATAATAGTGTTGATTTTAGGAAATACAATACCCTTGCAAAATTTTAATGTATTGCTTAAAAAAGATAAATGTGCTTATCAGTTAAATTTTATTGATTAGTTATGCAGACGGGCAAGCACGTCACGTCAGGCCGCCCATTTGGCACTATTAGTAAGCGCGATAGGGACGCATCGACGCGATAAGGTTTGTTACACTATTGTGCTACGCCCGCAAGTGAAAAAATGATATCCATACTTAATTGAAGCTGATAAAATTATAAAACAATTGATTTAATCAATACTGTATAAGAATTTTTAAAAATCAAATTTACTACATAATGTATATTAATTTCACGACTTGGGGTTACACAATTTTTTTAGTATTACACAATAGTATTTCGTCACTACTTTTAAAAAATCTCGTATCTCATGCTTTCCTCAAAGTTAAAACGCAGTAAGTCTATATGCATTCCATACATACTTATTACAATTTTCTTTTCAGTGACAGACATAGATACAAGTTTTTTTAAAAGTAGTGACGATTTGTTTTTTTTATCGTCGCTCCAAAATCCCACACAGTAAATACTACAATAACCTCACCTTTTCTTTGATCTTAAAATCATTTTACAATATTCGAACCTATACAAAGGCAACAAGATTCATAATTCTACACAAATTTAAACCCTTGACCCATAAATTGGATGGCACAGAGTTGAGTACTCTCATCGGAGGAGCTGAGTTCGCGCTATAGCTTGCTATTAGTCTGAAAATGGCTTGTGTTCGACTCACAGTAACCAAGAAGCCAAAAACTTTGACAAAGAGATTTTTGTTATTAGCCTTTTAGTGTCCCACTGCTGGGCAAAGCCCTCCCCTTGTTTTTTCCACTCGACCCTGTCGTCAGCGTTTTCCCACAATTTTGAGTACAATGCATCCAGGTCATCCCGCCATCTCCTTTTTGGTCTGCCCGAACACCAGCTTGCATCGCCTATTGCACCGCGGGTCCCAGTCTGTTACCATTTTGGCCCACCTTTCCGGGTGCATACGGCAGACATGTCCAGCCTATTATTGCTAATTTAACTTAGCGGTCTTGACGCCCATATTTACAACTCCAGTTCTGGAGCATAGTTCCGTGTTTCTGATGCTTTTAGTTCTACGAACACCTAATATACTACGCTCCAGCGCTCGCTGGCAAACCTTGAGTTTCAATTTCTGAGCCTCAGTTAATGACCGAGTTTGTGTCCCGTAAGTCAGGATAGTTTGCGCTTAAGACACATAGGAAGGTCACCCTTCATTAGCGCTTCCATGGACCAGAAGCTCTTCCAGGCAGAGAATAGATATTATAACATTATTATTTTATAACCTTACAAAAAACACAATTTTGAAAAGTGCCTTCCTTGCGAATCAAAATGCCACTTTTGTACAGTGCTAGAAGGAATTGTACTAGCACGTTTCTGTTCAATGTGCGGTAGTCGAATGTACAAACGCTCACGAAACGCTGACGATAATATCTCTTTCGTAGCTATCTATCTCTATCGCTCTTGCGTATTAGCGTAACAGAGCCAGATTAACTTTCTGCGGCGTTTCGTAGGCGTTTCGCATCGCAGAAATGCGATTTGGCTACGGAGCATGTGGTGGTTTTAAGTTACGATTTTTCATATGATACATCAGGTGAGGAAGTCGCCAGTTAGTAGGTTTTATTCATTGAGAATGAAGTTATTAAAACTTAATCTAAATGTACTTCTCGTTGGGATCAGCTGTCGAATTTGTGCCGGTGGCGATTGAGACGGCGGGGCCTTGGGGCTCAAAGGCTCGCTCCTTTTTCAAAGAATTAGTGCGTCGTTTGCGGGAGAGGGGCTGCGATCCTCATTCTGGGTCATATCTGGTCCATCGGGGTAATGCAGCGGGAATAATGGGACTTTTGAGCCAGGTACGATCCAGGGAGGAATATTTTAGTTTCTGATTTATTTTAAAGACCCTTTTGATTTAAATTACATAATGTAACATACTTTGACGAAGCCTGTGCCGTGGATATATTTTGTAAAGTGCTGTGTAACATGTTTTTTTGATCTAAATGACATTATGAGTTCACCTTACAGTGGTTAGTCCGATCCGACTCACTTTCAATAGCAATACACGACTGATCATATCAATCAGAAGCCTGCTTGGGTTAATTAGAACACTTTGGGTTCAGGAGACAGTGACTTATATATAGGTGTCAGTATACGTGACAATGATAATAACACCGAGCCTAAGTCACTCGCTCGCGGTCGCGCGTTACGGCCCAGCCACGACATTGGTCTAAGCGCGACAGCGGTGAGCGGCGGTCATACATTGGAGCGAGACACAGCGATGGGACTTTTCATTCGCATGTATGGCTGCCGCTCACCGCTGTCGCGCTTAGACCAATGTCGTGGCCGGGCCGTTAGGTACCTACACGCTAGCCGTTCATTCGAATAAACAAGCGGCCGAGGGGTAAGTAATACGAGATATAAGAACGTATCGTATATTACTTATAAAATATACGCTCACTTTGTATAAGCTTGTTCAGCATAACGTTCACTGGTTATAATGCTCAAAATCGATAATAGCAAATCATCTTATTTCGAAGTGGATAATGTTTAGTCTCTATAATATCAGTGTATATAAAAATTAATGTATATAACGTTAAGGATACCTAATATTTATAACATATATTAATCAATTATTCTAACATCAAAAGGTGTAATGTTCATAATATCTAAGATCTATGTTTATAACGTTTGGGATACCTAATATTAATAACATATATTTTTCAATTAATCTAACATCAAAAGGCGTAATGTTCATTCTGTGTGTAAGATTTTAAATGCATAATAACCTAACCTAACCCACTTTCTTAGCAACAGTTTTGTATGGGGGTCGCAGTTCTAACCTAACCTAAACTAAACCTACTTTCTTAGCAACAGTTTTATGTGGGGGTCGCAGTTCTAACCTAACCTAAACCTACTCTTTTAGCAACAGTTTTGTATGGGGGTCGCAGTTCTAACCTAAACTAAACCTACTTTCTTAGCAACAGTTTTGTGTGGGGGTCGCAGTTCTAACCTAACCTAAACCTACTCTCTTAGCAACAGTTTTGTATGGGGGTCGCAGTTCTAACCTAACCTAAACCTACTTTCTTAGCAACAGTTTTGTGTGGGGGTCGCAGTTCTAACCTAACCTAAACCTACTCTCTTAGCAACAGTTTTGTATGGGGGTCGCAGTTCTAACCTAACCTAAACCTACTTTCTTAGCAACAGTTTTGTGTGGGGGTCGCAGTTCTTACCTAACCTAAACCTACTTTCTTAGCAACAGTTTTGTGTGGGGGTTGCGGTTCTAACCTAACCTAAACCTACTCTCTTAGCAACAGTTTTGTATGGGGGTCGCAGTTCTAACCTAACCTAAACCTACTTTCTTAGCAACAGTTTTGGGTGAGGGTCGCAGTTCTAACCTAACCTAAACCTACTTTCTTAGCAACAGTTTTGTGTGGGGGTCGCAGTTCTAACCTAACCTAAACCTACTTTCTTAGCAACAGTTAAATGTTATATATGGAGAACGGTATGGTATATATAAACTGATATTAAGCTAATATAATCGTTATATTAAGTAATGTTATAGTGGACGGTATACTTAGTGTATGGTATATAAACTGAAATTAGCTAATTTAAACATTATATTAAGAAATGTTATGCATGGTGAACGGTATACGTAGTGTATGGTATATAAACTGAAATTAAGTAATGTAAACGTTATATTAAGAAACCTTATATAAAACTAATATTATGGCAATTCAGCGTTATTTCTTACAAAAGTATTGATGTTGGTGTTATATCTAACGTTCATTATTGCTGCTGAACGTTAGTAACATGAAATTATATATATTAACGTTATATCTCGTGGGACGCACCCGCGGCCGAGGGGCGCCACGCGCCCGCCTGTGTAGTCGCGTGGCACGTACCTACTATTCTTCTGAGTTTTACGTAGTAACTTATTAGTATTAGTTAAATGAAGCGTAGGTATTTTTCATTTTGCGGGCAAGTGAAGGATCTGTTACGTTAGTAACTTATTAATAATCTGTGATATCACAGTATGATGAAAGACTGTTATTCTTTTGCAGATTCTTAGATTACGCTATTACGTTTTAATGTCATATAGTTTTATTTATTTTTCATTCTGACGTCTCTGACAGTTCGTCATTTGAAAAGAATGAAATGAACGAATGGTTTTGGGAAAACAGTCGCCAAACGGTAACAATTTGTGCACGGATAGTGCACATTTCTGTGACCAATTGTGCCTGTTATCAATCGTCCCCAAATGGGGATTACCCAAATGGGTAGCCTCGATTAAACGACAACCATACTGCGACTAAGAATTGAGACACAAACATCGGCGTGCACGCAAAATATCCTGATTTGCGTAGGAACGACGACCGAAAATGGTTATATATTTAAGACAACTTCGTTTATTCTTCTACGTTATTTGTTGAGACTAAAAAGGCAGGTAAATTGGCAATACAACACAAATAAAAAACATATAAAACTGCTACCACTGTTTTAAATGTTGCCAGTGGTGTTAGCAGAAATATTGTGTTCAGTGGAAACTTCTAGTGGATATTTATGAAATTCCAGCAATTTCCAGCCCTCGGAGCCAATTAAAACTACGAGTATTTTCTCTTCAGATGACCAATCCCGGCTCAATGAGTTTCCAGAACTGCTTCCACAAAGTCCTCATTAGTTTGTACAAATAGCTTCGGTATTTTGTAAACCATTTTGTTTTGTAGCGTTAGGTACCTACACATTTATTATAAAAGAAAGAAAGAACGTTTATTTTAAAATTTTTGTTTCTGCATTACCAGGCCCCGTAGCCGAATGGAATTTCTACGACGCGAAACGAAAACGAAACGCCGCGAAAGGTAATCTGACTTAGTCGCGCCAATACGCAAGAGCGATTGAGATAGATATCTACGAGCGTTTCGTTTCATGAGCATTTCTGCATTCGGCTACGCACGCTGGGGTAACCGTACTAAATTTTTTTTTCTTAATTATTTGTCTAATTACATTTGGATCTTGTTTTTACATTTATATAAGCATGTTTTTATTTTTATTGTAGAGGTATTGCATGTATTGTTAATGTGTAGGTGTATTGGTTGAAACTGTAAGCTTACACTATGTTCAATAAATAAATCTAAAAAAATAGGCTGTGCTTGTGTCGCGGAGAACCATGTACATTTGTATTTCTGAGTTAGTTACATTTTATAAAAATAAAAAATTACTTAAAAGTTTTTTTTTTTAAGCTAAAATTAGGTAGGTATACAGCTATGCTGTGACTAAACTTAAAACTAGAGAACAAGCCCCGCGCACGCCTCCCAAAGGTGCGAAACACCATTGTTCCGTGATGGGAAAGACATACAAATAATAGTTATTTGTTTTACAAGGGGGCAAAGTGGTTGTTTAACCGCACGTGCCAATATTGATACCCGAGCAAGCGAAAGATTCCAATATTAAACCGCGAACGTAGCGAGTGGTTCAAAAAGTGGAATCTTGAGCGTTGCGAGGGTTTCAAGGCACGAAGGTTAAACAAACTTTGCCACCGAGTGAAACACAAAATTTTTCACCACACCAACACGAACAAAATACTGTCTATAAAACATGAAACTAAATCAGATCCATCAATTAATTCCATATTTATGATTCAAAATCATCATTTATAAGTGAAATCTACCAGCCCGCTTAAGACATCAAGTTAAAATTTGTATGATATTACTTTGCACTCTTGTGGATAAAATGCAATTTTGGTATCTGTTTTCGAATAGCAAAGTGAGACTTTACCAGTTGGGGTGGTGAAAATAAATATTTATAATACGCCCTTTAAACGAAACTATGAAACGTTAAGGTCAACTATACTAACATCTATAGGGACCTGTCCATAGGGACTCCCATACATTACCAATGCCATGTAGTTACAGAAGGAAATGTCTCGCACTAAATGGATTTAACAGCAAAATAAACACAGCTTAGGCATCAAACGATTTGTTCAGCACTTATTGTGCGCCCGACATCCACCAACATTCGAAATGCAATGATTGACAACCGTTCCGATACAAATCAGATCGCGAAATTCGAGTGCAATGCGATCAAGCGTAGTGAGTTTAGGTATTCCGAATGCCGTTCGCTATGCACTGTCAGCCTAACCAGGGAGAGCAAACTAACAATACGCGTACGAAGCGAAAGCGGTCATGATGTTGGCTAGGTACCCTGCATGGTTAGCACGTGATTTCCGCGAGAGTAGTTCGCCGCGAGATAGATCATATCTTCTTCTACTTGTATAAATAACATAAGGACGGGTGGTCTATCTGGCGGCGACATACTCTCGCGGCAATCATGTGCTAACCGTGTCTTTCGAGTTTTGCGTCGAGTCCCAATCGCCACTGCAGTTTTAGCACTTGATTGGCGCGAGATTATGTCTCCGCGAGATAGACTCGTTGTCCTTATGTCATAAATATAATATGACGCGGCTAGACCAGATACTGTGGCGAAAATTTGCCCTGATGCTCTTCGAAGACTTGCATTGTTTGTACTAAATGGTGGCCTCTACTCTGGCCGATATTGTGCCAAAGTCTCTCAGTGCCATGACTCAATGCACTAGTGCGAAATCGACATAATGCGGTACACGCGATGTCGGCCATAAAATCGAATTTATCGAAATTATCGACAATTCACTACGTCGTCTACTTTAGCATTTTATTGACGATAATAGCACAAGGCTTTGCCAAATGTATGCAATATAAAGTAAGAAGAAAATTGTTGTAGAAATTTGCCAAATAAGGACAACCTAAGTGACCGGCCACACCAGAACGTCGCGTGTCTCGGGGCGCGCAACGGACGTCCGCACCACGCCGGAGGAGACGCTTTTTGAATTACACTCAGGTGGCGTGGCGCCGACGTCCGTTGCTCGCCCCGAGACACGCGACGCTCTGATGTGGCCGGTGCCTTATAAGTAAATACTTGTAGGTACATAACGTACAGCGGGACAATTTCGACTGGGGGCAAATGCAACTGGTCCATTTTATTCCATGCTTCACAATGTTTGCATTACGGCTCAGCCACGACATTGGTCTAAGCGCGACAGCGGTGAGCGGCGGCCATATATTGGAGCGAGACACAGCGATGGGACTTTTCATTCACTCGTATGACTGCCGCTCGCCGCTGCCGCGCTTAGACCAATGTCGTGGCTGAGCCGTTAGAATGTCCACTGGTTAAATAATGCACGCCTGTTCAGTGGATACATGTGGAACTCAACTTGATAGTATAATATTGAAAAAAATGGATCAGTTACAATTGACCCCCAGTCGAGATTTCCCTCGCTATACCTTACTTAATCCATACTAATATTATAATTGAAAAAGTGTGTGTATCTGTTTATTTGTCCGCCTTTCAGATAGTTGGACTGGAGATAGTTGAAGGGATGGAGAATGACATAAGCTACTTTTTGTCTCTTTCTAACGCGAGAAAAGCCGCGGGTAAGAGCTAGTATTATAAATGGGAAAGTGTGTGTGATTGTTTGTCCATTTTTAACGGCAAAACGGAGCGACGAATTGACGTGATTTTTTAAGTGGAGATAGTTGAAGAGATGAAGAGTGACATAAGCAACTTTTTATTTCACTAGCCCCCACATTCCTAAAATGGGGGGGGGGGGGGTGAAAGTTGGTATTTGGCATTCCGTAATTTACGAATTTAATGCGAGCGAAGCCTCAGGCAAAAGATATTGTAAGTAGGTATAAATCTTCCCGTGTGGTGACGGGTTAAGAATTTCACCACCCCCTTTCTTCCCGTGGGTGTCGTAGAAGTCGACTGTGGGATATGGGTTAAATTGTGGCGTAGGCGAGAGGCTGGCAACCTGTCACTGCAATGTCACAATTTCGTTTTATTTCAACCCCTTTTTGCCAAGAGTGGCACTGAAACTTGAGTAGTTCATGTGCTCTGCCTACCCCTTTATGGGATACAGGCGTGATTGTATGTATGTTGTATGTATGTATGTATAAATCTTGTAAATATGTTACTTTGTTACTTAAGAATTCCACGGTCGTATCCAATCAAGCAATGATAGCATCTTATATTTATTTTTTTACGTCCAATTGTCCAAATAAACGACCTACATGTCTTTGTACATATAATAAAGTCATAAAAATTCTGCGTATTTGAACATCGCAATATTTTATAATATATCATCTTGTATCTTCGCAATATTATCTCCGTTTCTGTAGACTTACTATTTTTAACCCCCGACGCAAAAACGAAGGGGTGTTATAAGTTTGATGTGTCTGTCTGTGTGTATGTCTGTCTGTCTGTTTGTCTATCTGTCTGTCTGTGTGTGTGTCTGTCTGTGGCATCATAGCTCTTTAACGGATGAACCGATTTTGATTTAGTTTTTTTGTCTGAGAGCTGAGTTAGTCGGGAGTGTTCTTAGCTATGTTTCATGAAAATCGGTCCACTAGGTCGCGGTCGGGGGTTTTTTCAAAAATTTAATTTTGTGGTTATATTACTTTAGTAGAATATAAAACATAAGTTGCTGGACATGCCTCTTTTAGGAAACGGTGAAATATTATCCTCACAGGACTACACAATAAACTAAAACAAACCTGTTTCCAAATATTAAGATACTAGCTTTTGCCCGCGGCTTCGCTCGCGTTAGAAAGAGACAAAAAGTAGCCTATGTCACTCTCCATCCCTTCAACTATCTCCACTTAAAAAATCACGACTATTTGTCGCTTCGTTTTGCCGTGAAAGACGGACAAACAAACAGACATACACACATTCCCATTTATAATATAACTAGCTTTCGCCCGCGGCTTCGCACGCGTTACAAAGAGACAAAAACTAGGCTATGTCACTCGCCATCCCTTCAACTATCTCCACTTTAAAAAACACGTCAATTCGTCGCTCCGTTTTGCCGTGAAAGACGGACAAACAAACAGACACACACACAGATTCCAACATCCCAGTATTTTCTTTAACACATAACATTAAAGCTATCCAACACATCTGCAGAAATATCCTTCGCTATACACTGTACGTAATGATCACCATTCAACCCTCGCATCGCCTCACCTCTGCTCTGAATTGCACCGAACACTCAAACTTTCAAATATAGATGCGGAGAAAGTGCCAAAAATATGTACACACGTAGGGTTACAAATAAACGGTTTTTTTTTGACTTGAAACAAAAACATTCATACAATCATGCCTGTGTCCCATGAAGGGGTAGGCAGAGCACATGAAACTACTAAGGTTTCAGTGCCACTCTTGGCAAATAAGGGGTTGAAAGAAAACGAAACTGTGACATTGCAGTGACAGGTTGCCAGCCTACGCCACAATTTAACCCATATCCCACAGTCGCCTTCTACGGCACCCACGGGAAGAAAGGGGGTGGTGAAATTCTTAACCTGTCACCAAAAAAAAAGTGAGAAAAACAGTTTTTTTGGAATATGTTTTCTTTCTAAAGTATGAAATCTCAAAATTTCAAAAGCAGTTAATACTTTTACACTAAATGTACTTAGTTTAGACTTTATGTTACCAATTAAATGAATTTAATTCAATAACATTAATTTCTGGTTTTATAAAACTAGGTAACATTTGTTTATCTGAAAAAACAACCATATTTAGATAGTACATTACGATACAAGTGCGAAAAAAAGGAAGATCGAAACGAGTGGCGATAAATTAAAACACGACCGAAGGGAGTGTTTTAAATCGACACGAGTTACGAATTTCCTTTTTGAACGTGTATGTACGACGTTTTTCAGTACAGATGGCCCTTCGAAATTTCGACCTGACATTTATAATAAACCACTTCTCGCACTAGTGCGTAAAAAAACACCATCTGTACTGAAAAAAAAAAACAATAATGCTAGGTTTCTTCTCATATTCTTTTTTCATAGTTCTAAAAAAACATTTGTTTGTTTTCTATTTGCAACCATATACACGACTATATACTATCACCGGGTGCCTTTCTGGTAAATAAACTTAAAGCTCCGGCTGTACAATATTAAGGACACAAGTGATAATAATAGAAAAAAAAAACTGAAACTGAAAATAATAAAAAAACGGTGTCGAAATAAGCTTGCTAGGGGAAGTATATGTGGAGATAAATAATTTAAGATTGTCTATATTTTATAACATTTATTTATGTAGAAAATATTGTTGCCAAAGTGCGTTGTTAACTTGGTTCTTAATTTAGTTTCTGCGCTAACTGTGTGAAAACTGACTTGTGAATCTCTTGTTCGACACCAATGAAATGTACAGAGCTCAGTGGAAAGCTAGGTCGCTTAAAAGGGTTCAAAGTAAACTTTCACACAAGTTATCTTAATTTATAACTAGAAAATATACTAATAAATACCTAGGTACCAGTTCTCAAAAATATTTGCTTGCTCTAAGTTAATGACTCTATGAATTTAATCTAACTAAATTGCAGCTGACGCAGTTGCCCTGACCATTAGAAGGATAAATTGGACCGACCTCTAAGATGGTGAACCTTCGGGAAAGCTGTGGAAGGTGGCACGGGACCTCCCGGGGAATGTTGGCAGCACTGCGGAGACTTTTCAACCCGGAACGCGTGCCACGTGGACACCGAGACAAATGCGGCAGAGGCAGGCCGTCTTCCAGCAAACAGGACTTAGAACTTGCGCCGGTCACAAGGATGTAGTCGAGTTCGTAAAGGCTTGCGATGTCTGTGCAGCGTACAAGCACTCGCAGAAACCGCCTGCAGGCCCCACGTTGGGCGCCAATTATCACAGGGTGCCTTACTGGTAAATAAACTTAAAGCTCCGGCTGTACAAAATTAAGGACACAAGTGATAATAATAGAAAAAAATACTAAAACTGAAAATAATAAAAAACGGTGTCGAAATAAGCTTGCTAGGGGAAGTATATGTGGAGATAAATAATTTAAGATTTTGTATATTTTATAACATTTATTTATAAAGAAAATTCTTGCCAAAATGTGTTTGTTCAGTTGGTTCTTAATTTAGTTACTTACTGCATTATTTCTATATAATTATATTAATTTAATTTATAAAATGTACTGGAGTAACAATTAAAAAATCTCATACAACCCGTTATTTTTAGCTATCTGGCAACCCGTGCACAGATTATGCAGATAGGTGCATACATGCGTGGATGCAAGTATTTTTGCACTAAAACAGGATTTGAAACAAAATAAAATTAAAGAAATTTCGATTTTAGATTTATAAAAAAAATATTAATTACGACCAAGAAAATGTACTACGTTACAATACCTACACGACTTTATTCCTCAAAAGTTAAATTTTGTGGATACATATTTTTGCCACGTTGTCCGCATCTATATTTAATATCTTTGCCGTACCCCCATCTGAATATAAGTTGCCTGAGATATTGTATTTACATGTACGAGAGGACGGGGAGGTGAAATATAAATAAGGCGGAATATTATGTTGGTAAATGTGAGATGTTATGATTTTTATTAACATTGAATGGGGTTAGATGGGGGTTGATCCTCTTTGTGTAATGATATGTAGAAATGATTATGATAACTTTATCCGTATATACATATCTGAAAAAGAAAAAAGCAGTACGTATTTTTGTGTGCGCTTACACTTAAAGGGTCGTGAACTAACGAAACCCTTGCCATTTAAATGACAAAAAAATATTAAATCCGGTGTGTGTAAATCCTATGGGTGTATACTTTTAACAACAAGAAAAAACTGTAAGACAAGCTCGGTTTTTTGAGGAATCCTACCGACTGCGCCACGTAAACTAGAATCAAATTTCAAAACAGTTTAGCGCTAAAATCATTCGTTGCTGACATGCACTATTAATCAAACTAAATTTTTGTAACATACTAATTTGTATTTAATTCAACATAAAAACTTTATTCCCATTCTGACAATTAACATCTAACATTATGAAATATTAAACTTTATTTCAATTCTAACAAACAAAAATTATATAAGTACAGTCGATATACAAAGAGATGTATCCACTTTTTTACCTTATAACAAAGCATACATACATACATACATACATACATACATACATACATATAATCACGCCTGTATCCCATAAAGGGATAGACAGAGCACATGATCTACTAAGTTTCAGTGCCACTCTTGGCAAAAATGGGTTGAAAGAAATCCAAATTGTGACATTGCAGTGACAGGTTGCCAGCCTCTCGCCTACGCCACAATTTAACCCATATCCCACAGTCGACTTCTACGACACCCACGGGAAGAAAGGGGGTGGTGAAATTCTTAACCCATCACCACACTGGAGGCAACAATTCAATAAGGTGAAAAAGTGGATTCATCTCTTTGTAGTCAACTTTACAAAAATAATAAAGGAACCTACAAAAGTATAACTTGCGAACAACAGACAAGTTTTGGGTGGTGTATTTTTTTTTATTACCTCCTCTTAGTCAACAACTTATCCTAAATAGCTTCAAGCCGATTCATACGGGCCATTAGTGACATGACTAGCTACGGGAGGTAATCACTTATCTATCGAGCCCTCGAGAGTTCGGCTTTGGGTGCGTGATGGTCTGACAGTGTAGGGGTTGTATTATTGCCAGCGAGGGGGATCAAGCGTCTCTGATCCCCATCTTTATGCGGGTGACTTGGCCGGGCAATGCCGGAGGGCGCCGTGGTGAATGACATGATGACAACATCGATCCCAGCGCGCCCTCACGAACGGCAAAGAGGATGGAACGCCGGAGTGGGTTTAGTGGGTAGGGCCATGTTTCCTCCCTCTCGACAGGGGAGGGGAAAGAAACGGCGAGTCCCACACATCGTGCGTAACAGCATTCCCACTTCGTCAAAAAAAAAAAAAAAAGGGTTGTATTATAAATTATTTAGTTGTTACGGCCGATTTTAGATTAAGTACTACCAACTTATACTTTATTATCTTTAAGTAAGGGACTTGCTTACTGACAAGTCATTATCCCATTTTAGACGGATTTTGTTTAGATCTCGGATTTGGAAAAAAGTCTAGTATATTATTCTTCAAGGGGTTCTACTTCATGTGAAGCTGTAGATCATGTTTCCTTGTCCATACAAATTTGATGTCATATGGTGTTAAGCTGAATATGAAAAAATAAGAAGTCCACCCATTGGTGGACTTCTTATTTTTTCAATCATACAATACAATAATTGAAAATTGATAATGATCATTCAAGTCTTTATTTCAAATGTTATTTGTTCGCAGAGTTCGTTAAGTACGAAATCTTAACACACGGTTTAGGAGAAGACAAAGAAAAAACTTTTTTTTTTCAAAATTCTTAAATTAATCAGGCACTGGTGTAATAGACGGCCGGGGGCAATCAATAAATCATAATCTGCCAGAATTTGGCGACGGCCGGTTGCCAACATCACCTGTCACAAACACTAACGACCACTTAGTCCTAATTCTTGGTTATTTTATTAGTGACTTGACAAATGACAGTTGTCAATTTCTTAACATTAGGGTCAGTAATATGGTGAAAGCTTTGTAAAATGTAGCTTTTTAAAAATTTGTAACAAGCAAACGAAACCAGTTATACGAATAAACGAAAACGGGGGTTAGATGGATTTACCATTCTGCGAATGCGGAATACAGAATACAGATTTTATTGATAAAATAAGAGTACATTTTACAAGTTAAAAATAATATACAAAATTTACAATAATTTATACAATCAAAAATTCAATACCTATCATTAATATAACACTATTTGTTTTTTTTTTTTTTCAGTGCAGTTTTAGGTCAACTATCTTTGGTTGTTATTATACACATAAATTCCTCAATCGAGTAGCGAGCATGTTTAATGGGTAATAGTTTAAGGTCTTTTTTAAAAATTGAGTCACTTTTCGAGTCCTTCAATTTAGACGGAAGTGAATTATAAAGTCTTGGTCCGATTACACCAAGTGACCGTCACAATTTAGCAAGCCGGCGCATCGGAACAAGCAGTAGAGATCTGCGGGGGAGCAGGTGAGTATGTATAGCAGAGGAAGAACAGACTACTGAACACATCTTCCAACGCTGCCCACTCCACTCACATCCCGGGCCTGCTGAAGATCTGAACATTGTGACACCGGACCTGGTTGCCTGGCTTAGCAGCCTCAAGGCTACACTCTGATTGCATTCAGATATAATTTGCCATACGATTAAATAAATAACGAAAACGGAAGTAATACGCTGATTTTTCATTGTGTTCAGATATTATTCTAAATAAAATTTAAAATACGTCAGAAATTTTCTAAAAGCCTTTTAACATAGCCTTTAAACATAATTCGTGCTTTTTTTTTAATTTAATGTAATTCACCGGTAAATTTTTCATCCCTCCCGTTCATCATAAAATCTAGTATTCAACTATTCAGTCTTTCTTTAATTTGAGAACTAAATCATAATAAGCTACTTGCCTCCTAGTCAAATCAGCTTCTTTTTAACGTTACGAATTTGAACGACTTGCTAATATGGAATTTATATGAAATCGAATTGAGTGACGTCACGGTCAACTCCGTTGCTTTATATATTTCTACCTGACTTAGTAAATAAAAATTGGATTTAAAAATAAGCTCTGTCCATGCTTTTCTTATAATTATCTGATGCTTTATTTCGTGCATGGTATACAATTTTTTATTTTTACTACAGTCAAGTTCCCTATTGTTTTTTAGATATAATAGGACTCAGATATTATAACCTAATAACCTATAATATATTCATTCTAAAGCCCATTAATCGCGACAACATTCAGTTCAAACGCGGCCACAATAAGCCTCGCGGCCATTATCTCCGATATCAGCGCCTGCGGCTTATAGTCCAGTCAAATTTCACTTTTCACATACGAAGTCCAGTCACATTTCACATACGAAAAAACTAAAAATTAAAATTTTGAAAAAACCGCAAATTTGTGAAATGATTTTCATGAAACATGGCTAGGAATACTCCTGACTAATTCAGCTTTCAAACAAAAAAAACTAAATCTAAATCAGTTCATCCGTTCGGGAGCTATGATGCCACAGACAGACACACACAGACTGACAGACAGACAAACAGATAGACTGACAGACAGACAGACGTCAAACTTATAACACCCCGTCGTTTTTGCGTCTGGGGTTAAAAAATAATAAAAAAACACACACTTTTTGCAGGTCTAAAACAGTGATTTCTAAAAATATATTCTTTTAGTTTAAAAACTAGATCGCTCGCAGACGTTTCTGTTGGTAATAAATAAAATATTACGGTACCTTCAAACATAACATAAACTTACACTTGTGTTCTCAAAATGGACGACCAAAGCACATAAAGTTGTTCGTTGTAGTGCCACTCTTATCAATTTAGGCATTTAAGAAAACAAATCCTGAAATTACAGTGACAGGTTGCTAGTCTATTCTTCATACAACGATTGCACCCATATTTCACAGGCAACTTATATGTCACCCACGGGAGGAAAAGGGATGGTGTTATTCTTAATCCGTTTTGGTATCATGACTATGAAAATTCGGAAACGCTTTCTACCAGTGACTGATCTACCAAACCTTACTAGTAAGAAAAATATTTCTTTTCCGTCTCCATTTTTTTTCCTCTACTCGTAGGTTGGAGAAAATTCGGATTACGATAATTTTAAACTAAATAAAGATATTTAGATGAATTGCAACTTGTTGAGAATTAATTAATAAGAACGGTGTTTTTTGTCTAATTTGTCTGGACTATTAATGGCGGTATCGCACAGATAATGTATTACCGCGATATTGCAGCCAGGCTTTAGCTCACGTAAGCGATCAAGCCTGATGGCTCGATTCGAACTTCAAATTAGGTCAAGATATTAGATCAAGGTACGATATGGATCGGATAAGTCGATATCAAAAAATAGCGTTTATTTGAAGAAGAAATGTGACATTTTGCTCACATCTTAGAAACTGTATTCGAATACGAAACGACGTTACCGTGATATCTGTACCTGTATTATTCTTTATAAGTCCCGTTCTGTAAACTCACGGGAAAACTCCGGAAAGGTCTTTCCGCTGCCGTTTTTTCTAACCTTACATTTAGGTTATAAAGAATGTATGTTTGAGAATCCAACTTTCAATGAGAAAACTTTGCCATGAACTTAGCAGTTTAAATAAAAACATCTACTTACGTAGTTTTCACTGTTACATCACAACTTTGGTCGGAGACGCTGTATGTTCTCTGTTCTCTCAAGTCTGGTGAAACGAAATTAAAAACTTTGCTCCCGCGTAATGACGCCTTAGAAGAGTTCCTGCTCGCGAGTTTTGATGGATTTTGAGCAGAATTTAAAACTACTTTATTGGATTAATATAAAATTTCAATCTATTTCAAAACTTGCTGATTAAACTAAAGTATAAAATTTCAATCTACTTCAAAAATTGCGGTAAAACTAATGTATAAAATTTCAATTTATTTCAAAAAAGCGGGTGCGAGGCAACTGTCAAAAAAACTGATTTGATTCCTCAGGCTGGCCAAATTTTTATTGTCTACAACACCTTTTACTATAAATTGAAATAGATATCATACACGAAAGAAAAAACAACAAGGCCCACTGGTGCCCAGGCCTTTTACTATATGTATTTATAAACAACCAAATTATCCCCGGCTTACCTAAAAATCAGTGGATCCTCCATGTCCATGGGTGAATCCCTTATTCAGAGCACCCAAATCAAAATAACTCGGTGGAAAAGGGCACAAGTCCGAGGTGGGACTTGCGCTCTTTTTCACCGAGTCATTTTGAGTTATACCCTTATTCACAGGACCCACTGAAATATTGTTGACCCGCTACCAACCGGTATTCAATAAAGAAGAGTGCCTTTCTTGAAAACATTGTTTCAAGTTCGTAACTCGATTTCCGAACGGCCCTTTGAAGAAACTAGATAACTTTAATCAACTAAGCCTCTACCAGTGGCCCGTTTTTCGAAAGGTACAAGCCTTGTATTACAAGTGTGTTTCCATGACAACCCATACGATTTGACAGTTCGCGCACTTGTAATACAAGGCTTGTACCTTTCGAAGCTACAAGTTACAATTTACAAGCGGTAGTCAATGTCTAATATAACAAGTTAGAAAGAGACTTCTACTTGTAACTTTCAGGTTTGAGAAATGGGCCCCAGGATGTTTTAGAATACGTTAGCCGATTTTCGATAGCGCAACCGTCACTGAATATATGACCTTCTTTATATGGAGCAAGTGAATAGCGCCCCCAAACGCGCGGTTACCACCAGCACCAAAAATGAAACACCTTTTCCGTGATGCTTTAGCTATCTGATCGCGATGGGTGGAAGGATACCAACTCGGAAAGTTGCCAGACTCATGACAACGAATAGTTTGAAGATCTAGCTCTCAAACCCGATGCATAAGCCACAGCGCCACGTTACTAAAGCGGCTTTGGACTAGAATCAGGGGCGGCTCACTCCGCGATCCTTTCGCCGCGCTACAAGTACATGCCGGCGGCCGCGAGTTCGCGGCCCGTTCAGTAGCGACGACCTTCGCGCGGCGCAATAGAATTCAATGTCGTCTGCACGCGTGCGGTCCGTTTGTTAATGTAGGTAAGAATTTAGAATGGCGGCGTTTTGTGAACATCAAAGGAGTGAGCCTTCTGTACTTGTACTATTATATATTCTGTGCTAGAATTGTCACAAATTCTGCTAAGGTTGTACATTCATGAAAGACATTGTCCCTCCCGTACTACTGACGCTGTTTAAATCATCTGGCAAAATGTGATATGCCTAAATATTCGCTATCGAGTAACGTTTTCTAAACGTCAAAAACACATGATACCGGCTTTTTAGGTACTTGTCCATCATAAAAGGACATAAGCGACGCAATCCTTATGAGAAGTTACGACAGTTATTTTGGACAATGGTCTATAATTTTATTTAAAAGTAAAGTTGGCTTTTGCTAATTCAATTTTCAAGATGTTTCTTGTTATTAGCACTTTCAATGATTATTATTTAAGAAGGGTTATATTGCGTCTGTCAACATTTTATAGCTTTCTATCTGGTTGGATGAATTTATGTTTGACCACAAAATTTTTGTAGGTATTTACCACTCGTTATAAACATTGCTTTCATCTCATTTGCCAACATTGCCAACAAAATTCATGTTTTTTTTAGTTTCAAGTTCATTTGCGATGTAAGTATTACCTTATCAAAATTCAAGATTTGTTTTGACAAAGTTTTGTAGGCCATCTACCTACTCTTTACACGTTTGTAGGTGGTCGCATTTTAATGGGATGGTATAATCTTCTTATCCATACTAAGTGTGTGTGTCTGTTTGTTTGTCCGTCTTTCACGGCAAAGCGGAGCGACGAATTGACGTGATTTTTTAAGTGGAGATAGTTGAAGGGATGGAGTGTGACATAGGCAATTTTTTGTCTCTTTCTAACCCCCCACTTCTAAAATGGGGGGTGGGCCGGTGGGGGTTAGTTTGAATGGAACATTCCGCAATTTTCGAACTTAACGCGAGCGAAGCCGCGGGCGAAAGCTAGTATTTAATATATCGTCACTACTTTTAAAAAATCGCTGCTCCTCAAAGTTAAAACGAAGTAAGTCTATATGCATTCCATACATACTTACTACAATTTTCTTTTCATTGACAGACGAAGATACAAGTTTTTTTAAAAAGTAGTGACGATATGGCGGTAGGCGGAACTAGGAAATGTTTACGCATCGTAAGCGGTTGTGACGTTGTACTGTGCAAGATATCCAGTTTTCTGCAATATCTTTGTAGTGGTTCCCAAAGGATCTACAGAGTGAATCTCGCTATTGCGATCATGAAAAATGGTTGCTCGTAACTGTCTTACACATTGAAGATGTTATTGGATTTGTTGTTTTTGATAGAGATACGATAAGATTGTCATTAGGTTTGTTTGTTGCTAGTATGCCCTTTCAATACGTAAAGAAGAGGTTTTACTAATCCAATGTATATTATAAGCACCTCTCACATATTAGATTGTAATTTCTCTAAGAACAAATTAATTTATTTTCATAGAAAATATTTTAACTTGTATTTTTAAGTTGTAACACTACTATTATGTTATAAACATAAAATAAATGTCATATACAAAGAAAAAGTGACCAAGGCCTCCAGTGCTCCGAGCTGGAATTGAACCTGCCACCGAGCTGCCGAGTAGTTCAGGCATTCGCCCGGTAAGCGGAGTACGCTGGTTCGATTCCAGCTCGGAGCACTTGAGGCCTTGGTCACTTTTTCTTTGTATATGACATTTATTTAATGTTTAGATTGTAATTGTTTGTTATTCACATATAAAATTAACGTTTGAAACTTAAGACCGGACCAGTCCAACGTACCTAAGTCATCATTATATTATTCGTCGTTTACAGGGTCGTGCGTCTCTGTCGTCTATTTGGCTCTGTTACCATGGCAACACATTGTTATAACGTTACTGCGCTCGTGCGCAGTAAGCCGGCGGGGGATGGCTTTGGGCAGTTTGGCTCGAGCGCTGGGAGTGCAAACCTTTGCGTCAAAATACAGGAAACATTGTGAATTTCACGAAAGTTATTTTAGAAAACTATTAAAAACTAACTGCATGGTCGTAGAAAAAGTATTGTATGCAACTGTGTTTACTTGAGCCAAAAAATACTCTTGGCGTCTTTATTAACAATTTTCGGCTTTGCTTCAAATTGTTACCCACGCCAGCACGCCACTCGTCTTTTTTGACCTCCTTTAAACGCCGGTTGCATAAAATACTATTAAACTGGCAGTTTAGCACATTGATTTATTTAAATAGGTAAAAACATATTTCCTTAGATTTTTTGTTAGCAAAGTCAATATGAAATTGGAAGAAACTGTAATATAGATCAGCAACCAACGCTTAGTTCGTCACCGGTTCTATCGCAAGTAATTTGTCCAGTAATTTCTAGTAGACTTGGTTTTTGGGAAAACCATTCCACGAAAGCACTGTACCGCAAAACTCACAAGATTTACCGTCGCCGGTAATGAAGAAAACGAACAAATAAGGAAGGTGTCTGAATGTACGCGGGAAACCTTTTATCTCTGCGTTTTGTGCTCATTTGTTTTTTATGGCGCGGAAGCATTTGCAAGCGGGTATAAAGATGGATACTTTTTTAACATGTTTTGACGTGACGATGTCGTAACATCTGCCACAATAGCTCACAAATTGTATAAAAATTAATAATATTATGATTTAGACAATAATAGTTATTTGTTATACAAGGGGGCAAAGTTGTATTTTAACGCCGAGTGTGGAATTGAAAAACGAGCAAGTGAAAGAATTCTATAGTTGAACCACGAGCGAAGCGAGTGGTTCAAGAATAGAATCCTGAACTTAGCGAGTTTTTCAATACACGAGAATTAAAATACATTTGCACCCGTGTGTAAAACTTTTCCACTCACTGTAGCGAGGAAACTACAACGCAAAAAATGCGTTTATCACTGCTTCCAGTAATTCCACAGGTAGCAAATCATCATCATTACTAGATTCACCTTCTTTTATCAATTTTAAAGCAGTTAATTTTGGTTTGACCTTGAATATAGTCATACATTCAAGGTCAAATCACTTTAGCCACTAGTGGAAAAAATGCGTTTTTACCCGCTGGTATTAAAGGATAAAACACGTGTTCCCAAGCTAGTGAGGGGAAAAGGATTTTTACTGGAATAATTCAGTCTTGTTTAAGTCACGAATGTGAAGGCCAAAGGCCGAGCTCCACCTTAGGCCAGAGGCTCGGAGCATTCAGAATATCAGTGCTCAAACACAAAACAGAATCTACAAGTGTGTAAGTCCAAAGGCAGAATGTCGAGCGTAGTTTCCAAGTCTCGAAGCATACACTAATGTGACGTCCTGCTCAAACACAGATTTTTTTTTGAAAAAGACCCCGACCGTGACATAGTGGACCAATTTTTATGAAACATGACTAAGAACACTCCGAACTAATTCAGCTTTCAAACAAAAAAACAACTATATCTAAATCGGTTCATCCATTCGGTAGCTACGATGCCACAGACAGACACACACACACAAACGGACAGACACGTCAAAATTATAACACCCCGTCGTTTTTGCGTCCAAGAGTTCAAGTGTCTAAAGGCGAAAGCCGAAGGCTGAGCTCCGCTCAAGGCCGAAGGCCCAAAGCGTACCAGGCAGCACTGACCATCTGATAGTCAGCTAGTCCTAAAAAAAAAAGATTGAGTTCAGAGCTGTACATCCGATAGCTTACCTTTGGCCACAGACTAGCCAAAGGCAAAGACGTGACCTACGATGGAGTGAGCTCGCCCAGAAGGTGGCTGTTTACCCTAGATTTGAAGGTTGCCGAAATTACACAGGTGACGAGGCTTTTTTTAGGGTTCCGTAGTCAACTAGGAACCCTTATAGTTTCGCCATGTCTGTCTGTCCGTCCGTCCGTCCGTCCGTCCGTCCGTCCGCGGATAATCTCAGTAACCGTTAGCACTAGAAAGCTGAAATTTGGTACCAATATGTATATCAATCACGCCAACAAAGTGCAAAAATAGAAAATGGAAAAAAATGTTTTATTAGGGTACCCCCCCTACATGTAAAGTGGGGGCTGATATTTTTTTTCATTCCAACCCCAACGTGTAATATATTGTTGGATAGGTATTTAAAAATTAAGAAGGGTTTTCTAAGATTGTTTTTTGATAATATTAATATTTTCGGAAATAATCGCTCCTAAAGGAAAAAAAAGTGCGTCCCCCCCCTCTAACTTTTGAACCATATGTTTAAAAATTATGAAAAAAATCACAAAAGTAGAACTTTATAAATACTTTCTAGGAAAATTGTTTTGAACTTGATAGGTCCAGTAGTTTTTGAGAAAAATACGGAAAACTACGGAACCCTACACTGAGCGTGGCCCGACACGCTCTTGGCCGGTTTTTAATAAAGTAAACCAGGTCACATGGGTGCGGAACTAGATATTTTCCTTCTAATTTGTCTCGTCTGACGTCATATTATATGGATCTTGTTCAAATCGGGGAAATATTGCAAAAAGGCCATGTCAGAAGTACTCGAAACCGACGAGCGTGTATGAGAAACGTTATGAAAGTGTGTGAAGCGAAAGTGGTTTGTCAGAATCGTAGTAAATGGAAATCCGGATCTCTGCCTACCCCTCTGGGAAAGAGGCGTGATTGTATGTATGTATGTATGTATATTATAAGGAAAATAATTCACCCTTTCCAAGTTCTGGTCGGAACACATCAAAATTACACGCAATTTACAATAACGACACCCCAAATTCAGTACAGTTTATCGCTAACCCTTCACCATTACTGGGAATGGTAGGCACTAGGCATGCCACTATAAGCGGGCATCAGCTGCGAAGCTGGCAGCAAGATGAATCGCTTTTTGTAAACGGCCAGGCGCTCGATTAACCCAGTTACTAGACAGATAGTTCCTATTAAAAACTTGTAATCTGTATCACACAGAGGGATATAAAATTATAAGTAAGGTACAGCGGGGCAAATCTCGACTGGGGGGCAATTGAAACTAATCCAATTTTCTATTATTACACTATGACAGTTCTACATGTGTCCACTGAACACGCCTGCCAATATATAACCGGTGGACACTCTATTTAATAATGCACACATTGTAAAACATGGAAGGATTAACTACATAATACGAACTGTAAAATGAATCAGCTGTAAAAAAAGTTTTTCGAAATTCGACTTAATCGTGATTAAAAAAAAAGGCTGTCACATTTCGTTCAAAAGCACAGTCTCGTCATAAAGCTTTCAAGCTAAGTTGTACGGAACTTTCATTTCAAAAGCTCAGTTCCGGGCAGCCGTGAAACTAGAGCTTGAAGCTCAAAACGGCTGTTATAAGCGCAGCTTACAATCCCTGTCCGGTATTCATGAGCTTTCTGACAATAATTTTAGCGCCATAATTAAATTTCGCCGAAATTCTTTATAAATTTGGTACAGAATTTTCGGATTTTGAAGCACTGAAAAGTACACAGTTTTCTTGATAAAACATGTTCGTTAACAACAGTTGTTGTTAAATAAAACTACTATTTTACATTGAGTCCATTAAGAGAACATTAAGGCCCTGGTTTCTCTGACCACCCGCCGCCGGCGGCCGGCGACCGACGCGGGTCCGCGACCGACGACGTTCGAATGTGTTGTTCGGAAATGTTTGAGGCTGGTTTCTCTGAAACGTCGCCGGCGGCGGGTGGACCGACGGGCGAAGGTCACACGCCGCACGCGACGGTCTGTATTCGTTTTGTAGAATAGCAACGGACGGCGGGTGGCGTCTTGATATGGAAAATTACTGATTTCACTAAAGATAATGATGAATTGTACTTTTGTGAACTATTTTAGAGATAATTGAATATATGATGTGATCGATGGAATCAGGCGTTACTTTGCGGAAATCCATGTTAATCGTAAACTAGAACTTTCCTTTGGAATCCGCGAATAATTAATTAATTATTAATTATTCGCGGATTAGCAAAGGAAAGTTCTAGTTTAAGATTATATGATGTGTGTGTGTTTGAGTACCAAGTTAAAAATTTCACTTTCTTTTTGCCGGTATTATACAAATATCGTTTGACTGTCTCTTTTTTTGGATAAAATCAATAGGTAACTATTTTATGAACATATTCTTCCTCTAAGAGTTACAATGTAAGTATGTTTGCATTCATTTTGCTCAGAGCACAACACAACAGTTCAAAAAGAAGTCTACCAGAGTTTCTGAGTTCCGTCGCCGGAGACGGGTGACCGAAGGTCAGAAAACCCACGCACCCGCGACCGACGGCGTGTGGCACAGCGTGCGACGCACATCCAGACGCCGCCGGTCACGTGTGACGGGCCAGAGAAACCAGGGCCTTAGTCTCTCTTGCTGCATAAAAATACAGTTGAATAAAAAGCTATTATGTACAGTCAACCTCAACCAATTGGAATCCTAGGCCACTCTAGAACCCTGTCGTATTGACACCGTGCTTTATTTTCTATAGAAGTCAATTCGACTTTTACTGTAAAAGGGTTCTACAGTGGCCTAGGATTCAGATTGGTCGACTGTATCTATCTATCTAATGCCCTAGGAAAAAACAGAATTCGTTTAACTACTCTATATTACATAACACTTTCAAATGGTAAATGACTCTGTGCGTGCTGCACTGTAGTCCTTAAAACCACTTAAAAAAAATAACCACTAAATTTAAATTTTGAAAAAAAAAAAACCCAACATATTGTACCAATTTTCATCAAACGTGGCTAAAACATTCCTGACTAATTCAACTTGCAAATAAAAGAAAACTAAATCTATCTGATCTAAATTGTTTCACCAATCTAAATCATTCTGAAAGTTACGATGCTCTAGACAGTCAGACAGACAGACAAGTCAAATTTAATACACGTTGTTTTAGCGTCGGCGGTTAAAAAAACACTTTTCGTGAAAATTTTAACATGTGCGCATTGCAGGCAACCAGCAATTTTTGCCTCAACTGAAATCTAGACGCTTTTTCTCACTTTTTTCTTGCTTGGATAATAATCCTCTTCCTACAAGCTTTGCAAACGAGTATGTAACATGCTGCAACATGTTACTACACTGGAACTTGTTCAATGTTGCTAACAAGTGGTTCAACTTTTGTGTAAATGTCCTACCTGCCCGCGTGGTCTGCAAATGGGTCGAACTTTTACAACTATCAGGGCAATTCGAGCCTATTATTATAAGAATATTATAAAACCTAAAGGATATCATTCAAATATCTTGCATCTCCCTTGCGCTTACTTTAACTGTACTGGCGCAAGTGAGACGCACAATAACTACATACATTACGTCATTCAGATGTACGAACGCTTGAATGTTCTGTAGTCCTTCCTATTACATACTTGCACGGGTTACATTCTGGTTACTTCATAATTATCATCATCATATTAGCCTTTTATCGCCCACTGCTGAGCATGGGCCTCTTGTAGTGTATACTATGTATAGTTATGTACGTAGCTGATAAGTTATATATAAGGACCAATTACTCATGTATGAGAGTAGTATTAAATCATCATTTAATCTAAACAGTCGTTTCCACTCTACTCCGAACCCTCACCTTACATGGCGACCTTGCCATATACGGTGTCGCGCGTGCGGTCAGTCACCGATCGGTATTGAGAGCGCAGTTCATTACCATGTTAACATAGCTCAAGTGGACAATTAGAACAAAAGTAAATAACGTGATGTTTTTTCTCGCGGTTAAGGTTTTCTGATTTAAAAATTTTCACTATGGGGGCTACAAAATCAAAAGAAGAGGTAATTATTGCACAAACTGCGGCCGGAGGTGACAATAAGGCTTCTGCGAGCACCGACGAACTTCGATTCCACGCAAGTGTCACTAATATTATCTTGGGCATATTGCTCGTCATAATCGTCATCGGAGGAGGCTACGCCCTGTACAGAAGGTGTAAGAAAACCTACAAAAAATGGATGCGCCAGGAGGTCGCTCTAGCTGAGCTGCAGCGTGCTGCTCGTACGGCTCCGATAAGTATTTGATTGAAGTGTTAACGGAAATTGTGTAATGTGCGTTTCGTTTTTTTTTTGGTGCCAGTGTTTCAACGGACAGTACGCCACTTGTCCCGGTCCTTAGCTAGTCTCATCCAGGTTACTTGCATAAACGTATGTATTTATTTAAGATGCTGTAATGGCATATTAGCCACTTTCCACGTTTACCAGTAACACAATGGCTTACTGCGACACAACGCATATTGCTTGGTCAACGGCAACCAAAACATGTATTTATATACGTTAAATAAATGTCCATTAAAGGTTCGAATTTTACTCCACCGTTATCCAGAGTTTGACTATACTACTAGTTCCCGTGCCTCTGTCCATCCACATCTGTACTAACATAACTTGTTATTACATGGCGACCTTGCCAGGTTGCTTGCTTGGTATCTGTAGAATTGTAGATGTCCATTTGTTTGCCGGGTCTGTTACGTCCAAGGCAGTTCGATAATTTGCTTTTGTAGTGAATAACTAGTGTTTAATAAATTTCTTATCTTTCTTTGTTTCAGGTAAGATTTGGATAACTTTGTATTCACCTACATCTACATTAACTGGCTACATTATATAGCGAACTGGTGGAGCAAATGGTATATTCTTTGTTGGTACCTAGGTACCTATCTATGCATGTACGTGGTGGACTAATTATAGTGATCCTGCGACACTCCACCCAAGGCGGAGACGGAATTCGTTGGTGGTTTTAGACGGTAGTCCTATTCTGGTTAGTCCGTCATCGCCCCTGGTCCCCCGGACAGGTTGGCATATGTAAATGCATTTCCCCAACGTAAAAAAAAGGTACCTATCTATGCATAGGTATTAAAAATCATGTCATTATAATTTAGCTCAAGTTCATAATCATAATCATAATCATAATATTTATTAATAATACAAATTACAAGTCACATAATTTTATACAGCAGGTACATAAAGATTAAGATCCTTCTACGACATATGGTATGGTATGGTATGGTGGTGGTGGTTCACTTAATGAGTTGGCTAATGACATGTCCTACCACCTCTTTTCATTTTGGCGTTGGTTTTAGGAACTGTGAATACGTAACCAGAAAGTTAAGTAACTGAAATTAATAAGTACTTATTCAAAATCCTAAACAAAGAACGAGCTACAAGTTTATAATAACGCGTTTTAAGAACACTGAAGCCATAAAACTTGTGAAATGAACTTGCATTATTTATATCTTAATTAACATTCGCGCAAGAGCGAATAAAAGCTGGCAACGACTTGCCGCAAACTTTTGAGCAATTGTTTTAACCCACTTAGCAGGTAAATGAATACCTATCTTTTTAGGGTTCCGTAGTCAACTAGGAACCCTTATAGTTTCGACATGTCTGTCTGTCCGTCCCTCCGTCCGCGGATAATCTCAGTAACCGTTAGCACTAGAAAGCTGAAATTTGGTACCAATATACAAACAATACACAAAAGTAGAACTTTATAAAGACTTTCTAGGAAAATTATTTTCAACTTGATAGGTTTAGTAGTTTTTGAGAAAAATACGGAAAACTACGGAATCCTACACTGAGCGTGGCCCGACTCGCTCTTGGCCGGTTTTTTCTTTTTTTTTGTATGAATAGGTAGACGTTTTTGACCACGATCACACCTGATGGTAAGTGGTGATGCGATCTACGGTGGAGCACGCTTACCTATGAGATACCTATTTACTCTTGCTTTAAAGAGACCTGGATTGTACTCATGTGGAAACAGACTCAGAAGCTTGCTATTAGTAGTAGTAGTAGTAGTAATACACTTTATTGTACAAAGATAAGAACACACACAGTAAAGAAAAAAAGAACACACACATCATTTGTACAAAGGCGAACTTATCCCATTAAGGGATTTCTTCCAGTTAACCTTAGAGCAGTTAAAGGAGAATTGGAGATGGATTAGATGCGTTATAACCAATCAATTTATTCGAAATAAAATTATTTTATTAAATATTTTTTGATTCGTTATTGACGCGGTCCGTGTAGCGGTCGAACACGTCAGCCGCGATAGCTGGAGGTTCGATTTCCGGCTTCGCCTTCAGTGATCTTGATTGCTTTTTCTTTAGTGTTTGGTATCTTTTTCAAATAAAATAAATTAAATAAACAAATTTATGAAATAAATAATATAATAGTACATTACGATACAAGACTTGTATCGTAATGTACGAGTACTATTATATTATACTGTATTATACTTAGTGCGTTAAAAAGGAAGTTCGAAACGAGTGGCGATAAATTAAAACACGACCGAAGGGAGTGTTTTAAATCGACACGAGTTACGAATTTCCTTTTTGCACGAGTATCGTACGACGTTTTTCAGTACAGATGAGTCTTCAAAGTTTCGACCTGGCATATAATGAACCACTTCTCGCACTAGTGCGTAAAAAAAACACCATCTGTACCTACTGAAAAATATTTTTAGAAAATACTACCGTGTTCATTTCGACTTTTATATGATATTTAGATATATGACATAAATCAAATAAGTAGAGATATTTAGGTAAATTTGATATTTAGATATATGACATAAATCAAATAAGTAGAGATATTTAGGTAAATTTTATTTTAATAGAAATTGCAACCGATGATTTGACATGTCTGTCTCAACCCATATCACCTTGAGGGCGTTAAATCAGTTATGTAAATACCTGTCAAAACATGTAATATGTGTCAAAATGTCTAAAGGTTTCTGCCTATGAATGCTACCCGCCAAGAAATCACGGCTAGCCTATACATATGTTAATACATGTTTAGCATACAAAACAGCAAAGGGAAAGACAAGACGAACTTACAGAATATTGTCACTAGGGCATTTTCGAGAGAAGATAGGCACTTTTTTCTTCTTCTTGCGTTATCCCGGCATTTTCCACGGCTCATTGGAGCCTGGGGTCCGCTTTGACAACTAACCCCCACTTATAGGCTTTGAACAGTGCCATAGAAATCTATTTTATTTTGTAAGTACTATATTTAAATAGGTACAGTAAAAAGTATTCTTCTGTCTTTATCATTAACCTCTCTTCGGACTCCCGCAGCGCAAACATCTATTCGGTGGAGCTGAGATAGCAGTTAAACTACGGCTTTTAACGTAAAGCTCGAGAAGAATTCTTAGAAATAACGTGTCTGCCTCGGGCACTGTTTTTAGTACTTCTTTCTAAACTTTATTCTGTATTTTTGCTCGTAATAATGATTTGTCGGGGTAATTTTAGGCATTATGGAGTTTCTAACTCTCACGTTAGTATTCGACATTCAAAGCATTTTACGAAGATATGAATTCATCTGTGTAAATATATAAAATACTAGCTTTTGCCAGCGGCTTCGATCGCGGTAAATTCGTAAATGGATATAATTTAGGGAAGTGGGGAGCAGAAAGAGACAGAAAGTAGCCTATGTCACTCTCCATCCCTTTAACTATCTCCACTTTAAAATCACGTCAATTCGTTGCTCCGTTTTGCCATGAAAGACGGGCAAACAAACAGACATACACATTTATAATATTAGTATGGATTTCTAAGTTTCTACTCTCACTTAAGTATTCAACATTCAAAGCTTTTTTTTTATGAAAAAATGAATACGAGTAAGTAAGTAAACACTTTATTGTACCACCAAAATAAACTATGTAGATTTAAAAGAAAGAAGAATAAGTGAGTACAAAAACGAACTAAATATATATTATTTTTTAGCCTGCGTTAGTGTCCCACTTCTGGGCAAAGGCCTCCCCTCTCTTCCTCCACTCGACCCTATCACTCGCATTTCCCCACCAGTTGGGATAAATTTTCGAGGTCGTCGCACCATCTCTTTTTTGGTCTGCCTGAACCCCGACCTACACCATCTATAAGACGAACTTATCGAACGAAAAAGCGAAAGATTCCAAAATATAACAACGAGCGTAGTGAAAAAGTAATAAGTTTCAAACAATGCATCTTACGTGAATTTGCATAATGCTCGACCAATCTGTCGGGGTAAAAATAGTTTACCTACCTGAAGCAAGAAGTCTATCTCAAACACCACAACCGTCGAGAAACATAAGGGTACAGTCACCATCAGATATAGTGGACCAGCCAAGGTGCGATACACCTTCTATATAGGAGATGCTGCTGTAAACACATACACTTTTCAGAAACAGACTTGTAAATATAGTTTGTAGTTACTAGTATTTCTAATTATTGCATGCCTTTTAAAAGACCAAAAATTATGTTCGTTCTTAGTTTTACCTATCTCTATTACTTCTTTGGAGAAACTACAGTGTAACTTAAAATTGAAATAGCTACTCCTGACCTCTCTATGGCTCCTAAGATACAGGCTCGGCCTAGTTTAGGAACCACTGTGTTAACCTTTGTTGTAATGCTTTTGCCTCAATAAACGATTTTCATTTTCATTTTTTTTCATTTTCATTTTCATACTGCTGTCAATACAGGACAGTAACTTTGAACAAGCCCGACTTGAAGACCTTTGACGCCAAACGTCAGCTCCGAAAATCTCGTCTCAAGCCCTACTACAACTATACTTATAACTCTTCTGGTCAGCTGTACTGTGCTCCGTGCTGTCGGACTTTCAAGACCAAATTCGGATTTGCAAGTCACGCTCATGCTCATGCACGCAACGATTTAGTCTAAACAAACCCCTCTTTTTTTATAAAAAAAAAGAGCTTGCCAGGATGTCGCCGTCGATGGATACGTCTGGGAGGACATCATCATCACATAGGAGATGTAATAAGAGTAAGAGCGAATCGACTAGCATGGTACCGAGGAAAAGGTGGACGGACTGTGTGAAAGATGATCATCATCATTCCCTTGCCCTTTTTCCATTATTTGGGGTCGGCGCAGCAGATCATTTTCCTCCATTTCTCTTGTTAGGGCATATAAGAAAACACTAGATTTGAACACTATTTGTAATGATTTATTGATATTTAAACAGAGATGATCTACAATACGACAATCAACGCGAATGACAGATTGCGACTGGTTTAACGTATACATGCATACATATTAGGTACGTATAGACAACAAGCTCACGGTTCTTCGCATATACTTTAATACCTCCCCTCGAAGAAGTGAGCGAATCTGATTATTTACATACATATCATACCGAGATTACGCAAGCATTCATGATGTTTCATAGCAGTCAAACCCTTCGTTAACACATCTGCTGGCATATCCTCTGTACACAAATACTTCAGACAAATAACACCTTTTTCGCACATATCTCGAATAAAGTGGTGCCTTACGTCAATATGTTTGGTGCGGGGGTGAAAATTTCTTGTATGAGCAAGCTTTAACGCCCCCTGGTTATCATTAAACAATGTCACAACCTTGCATTCCATCCCCACGTTCCTCAATACATCCTGCAAATACATAGCCTCTTTGGTGGCTTCGGAAAGTGCCATATATTCGGCCTCAGTGCTCGAGAGAGCGATAGTCTTTTGCTTACGTGCTTCCCAACTCACTGGCGCACCAGCCAAAATGAAAGCAAACCCAGAGTAAGATTTACGATCTATCGCATTTGAGCCCCAATCAGCATCAACCACACCAAATAGCGGTAAATCAGTTCTCTCATACACCAAACCATACTCAAACGTGCCTTTCAGATATCTTAACACCCGCTTTGCTGCCTTCCAGTGCTGAACATCATAATTAGTATTGAACTGACTCAGGTAATTGACAGCGTAAGCAATATCGGGCCTTGTCGATACAGCTAAATACATCATCGCACCTATTAAGCATTGATAAGGATATTGCTTCATAATTTCATTATTCACACTTTCAGGCTTCTTCAATTTTACAAGATTATCAATAGGTGTCATAGCAGGCTTACAATCTTGCATACCAAATCGATCTAAAACCTTTTGCAAGTACATCTTTTGGCACAGATACACCCTATTTTCATCATCTCGATCAAATTCAATACCTAAACAAGTACTAATCTTGCCTAAATCTTTAATATCAAAAGCGGTTTTTAATTGCATTTTCACACATTTCAACCATTCGTCATCATTCGTGGCTAATATCATATCGTCAACATAAACGGCAATCAGCATTATTTGTTCATCTCTTTGTGAGACAAACAAACATGGATCTTGAGGCATTTCTTCAAAACCTATAGACTTTAATTGACTTACCAATTCTTTATGCCACTGAAGACCTGATTGACGCAAACCATACAAAGACTTTCTTAACAAGCACACAGTATCATCACATTCACTCATCTGTTTCTTCCACATCTTAGCTACTTCTATAATTTTCTTATCTTGAATTACTTTCTGGCTTGCTCCAATCTTTTTCTTTGTCAGTATCTTGTTCAATACATCATGTATGTGATCAGGCATTTCCATGTAGACATCTTCGTCTAATTTGCCATTCAAGTATGCTGTCACGACGTCCATTTGATGGATTTCTAGTCCTAGTTCCGCTGACAAAGCAGCGACTAATCGTATTGAAGAAGATCTTACAACTGGGGATGATATTTCATGGAAATCCTCCCCTGGTCGTTGAGAGCAGCCCTTAGCAACAAGGCGTACTTTCTTCCCTGTAGTTTTACTAGCGAATACCAGTCGGTTGCCAATAACTCTTCGATCATCTGGGCGTGGTACTATATCCCACGTTTCATTTTTGATTTGTGCTAAATATTCATCTTCTAATGCGTTTCTCCAATCAATTGCATCACTCGTCATTTCCGCTTCTTCCCAGGATATTGGCTCAATTATTGCAGTTCCTGCTAACATTTGTGTGATCTCTTCTTCATCTTCTGAATCATCTTCTGTCGTGTGTTTGTTATACTCATTCGTAGTTCTTTCCATACGTATAAGTCTTGATCTTCCTTTTCCTCTTTTTGCTGGTTCTATAAGCCTTTCCCATGATACAGTCGAACTTCGTTTTCTGGAGAGCATCCCATTACTTTTCTCATTTTCAGTATCTATATTTTGATGTATATTCTTAAGCGATTTTCTCACTCTAGATTCATCTCTCCGTATTCTAATATATGGTCTTTTCTCCTCTTGTTCTTCTCTCTCTTTTACTTGTTCTTTTTCTAAATCGATTGTCATCTTCTTGTCTTCCTCTTCATTCTCTAGAATTTCTTTATATTCATGGTCAAATGCAGTTTCCTTCATGAAACTAACATCCCTAGTTACAACAATCCGCTTATTCCTGGGATTATGTACTCTGTAGGCTTTAGATTGATTGTCGTATCCCATAAATATGCCAACTTCCGAATTATTATCGAATTTACCTTTTTGTGTCCCTTTCTCTTTGTAGTAAACCTTTGCACCAAACACATTCATATACATTACTGTAGGCTTTTTGCCTTTCCATGCAGTATAAGGTATTTCACCTTTTAGTGCAGCAGTGGGACATCGGTTTCTTATATAATTGGCGGTATTCACAGCTTCAGCCCAAAAACTTGGTGGACTTCCAGCTTGACGCATCATACAACGAGCCATCTCAATGAGCGTTCTATTTTTTCTCTCTGACACGCCATTTTGCTGTGGTGTGTGTGGCACCGTTAGTCTTCTTTTGATTCCTTCCTTTTTCAGAAAATCATCGAATGCTTTATTCACGTACTCTTTTCCATTATCAGATTGCAAATTCTTTATTTTCTTTCCAGTCAACTTCTCTACGTATGATTTATATTCTTTAAATACTCCGAAGACGTCAGATTTGTTTGCAATGAAGTATACTTCGCACCAACGAGATTTGTCGTCAATAAATGTGACGAAGTATCTCTTCTGTCCAAATGATGGATGTCTCATTGGACCGCACACATCTGTGTGTATTATCTCCAGTAAATCTGTTGTGCGATCTTCACTTCCTTTCGGGAATGGTTTACATGTCAGTTTCTGACTTATGCATATCTCACATTCTGACAATTTTTCACTGTCGTCAAATGTTAAACCGTGTACTAAATCATTCTTAGCCATAGCTTTTAAGTCACGTTCATTAATGTGGCCTAATCGCTCATGCCACATATCAATCGGCTTCTTCAGCACTTCCGCATTATTAACGTTCTCTTGTCCCATTCTAACGTGATACAAATTCCCTACACGGTCGGCCTTCATATGAATCTTCTGGTTTTCATCAATCACAATAGCATCATCTTTTCGAAAATGCACTTCAAATCCATGATCAGTCATCTTTGCCACTGACAAAAGGCTTGTACGTAAATCTGGCACGTAGAACACTTTCTGAATGTCTACTAGGGGTAATTCTCAAAATAGTGGCATCGTACCCTGTCATCACGTTTTTGAATAGAAAGTATGCGAAATATATAATTTTTACATATAATTAAAATTTTCATAAGGAGACATTAACGTGACACATCGAGGCCAAAACATATTTTTTCAATAAATATAATACTTTTGTAAAAAAAAATTAAAGAAGACCGTTTTCTACTGTACCCTGCCTTGTCACAACGCGACACTGCCCAAGTTTTCGCTCTATAGATTATTGAATTGCAGTTGTATGATAGTAAAATATCGTTTTTTGTAGAGAATAGACTACTATATTCTTAAATATACGTTGCACGGGATGTTTCGATTACTTTTGAACACAAATTTTCACGTTCAAAGTTTGTCCAGCGATATTTTCTCCATATTCTGTGCGTCCGCAGTATTGCACCTCACTCACACACAGAAAGTCTTATTAAGACCCTAATATACGTAAAACACGTAGCCAGAATGGTTCTAGCCGCCGGTGTAAAGGTTTGTGTGTGAGGTGCTGCGGTCTTGTGGTTAGAAGTTTTCAAAGTGTGACGTTCGGAGTTTGTAACAGGTATGTCCACTTTATTCTGGCACGATTATTTTAAAATATTAATACGGCAGTTTTTTTACTAATAACATTTTAATGTTGTATTGAAGTATAACTATTTATATTAAAATTATGACGGTTGTATTATCAACAGTTTCGGAGATAATATCTAGTTAATCGGATTTTCACTACACCCTGTGTAACTTTATCCTGCCATCACTCTGCAGGGTAAAGTGACTGTTGACAGGATAAAGAAACACAAGTAAAAAAAAGCTATTTTGACATGGTTTTTACTAACTTGCAATGTATGTATGTATGTATATTTGTATGTATGTTGAGGTCAAATCTTGCAACCCAATTTGAAGCAGAAATTTTCAACCGACTGAGCTGAAATTTTGTATACACGCTGCGGATGACGTTCGCATATAAGCGCCGATATGGGGCATTGGGTCCTTCGATATTGGGCAATATTCTGCCCAGCGCCGAAGCAGCCCCGACGAGGCTAGGAACCAATTTGATTAAATGTTCCTCGGAGTCCCAATTTTGGTTTAAATTTAAGCCCAAGTACTTAATTTGGGGCGCAAACGGGACCGCTTCACCGCCAACAGGCAACATCCTTATCGTTCTTGCATATAGGCACGTCAGAACCAGATTGCGTTTCGATCGGCGTATAGCGTCAACGATTGTCATTTTGGCTAGGTCGGCAGCGATCACTTTCTTCGGGCAGAAGCCAACCTTACCCTCGAAAACCATGTCATCGGTCACGTCATCGTCGTGGCAAGTAACACCGCAAGCCCAAACAAATTAACGCGCCCAACTGTGAGCTCAGTTGCCACTGTGGCTCTCCTTATTATACTGGTACTTTCTTCCCCTCACGGCTACTATTGTGTCATCGGCATAACAAATGGTGATCATGCGGAGAAGTTGGACTATTCTGATAGCCAAGTCAAAGCCAATGCTCCAGAGCAGACGCCCAGTACCGACCCCTGTGGAAAACTGTGGGTAGGTTATGATTATTATGATCATATGCATGTGGGTAAGAAGAAGAATAAGGAAGTCAGTCTTGAATTGAGCACGTAGTCTCATTGACCTGTCCCTATACGTTTACATGGCGCAGCCGGTTGGAGCACCACACTCCATTCGTCTTTCTAGGTATCTTCCTCCTGATTCATTGAGCACTACTCTATGTGCAAGGTGAATGATGATCTTCAAATAGAAAGGCGCATCGTGGAAGTAATGCGGCTATTTTATTACCACATAAGGAAGAGAGTCGAAGTAATTGGCAATGTCAAGAGATACTGCGATGGCTCCCTGCCTTTTCTCTGCTACCAGACCGCTGTATTTATGCAGCGCATCAATTGCGTCTACCGCTCCTCCCAGAATCCGATCTCTGATGTTTGGGCACGTGTCTTCCAATATGCGTGCACAGCAGTAGATGAGACTTACGATGATGCGCTCAAACATCGTGACAGTTTCATCTAGGAGGGCAATGGTACGGTATCCTAAGGGACAGTCAGCTGGACTACCCTTTTTTCGAAAGGCACAGTCTGCCCACCTTCCAACGAAAATTTATACCCTCACGGAGGCAGTCGTCAATGTGGCCACGTAATCTACATCTAAGATGTTTAAAGAGCCAAGGCACACCGTCCGGCCCTAGAGTGGCCCTCATTTTAAATGCTGACCTCATTATCTCGACATCTGTTAGCAAGGGGACATCAAGGAGATGAACCGACTCCTCCACTGGGGCAGCCATTGCAGGCATTACATGCACAAGCACAACTCACATTGTGAATCATGATATGTGCTTTGTTGTTTTACAAGACTGTGATTATAGGTACTTATTTATTTATTCGTTATTGCACATAAAAAATAAGTACAAATGGAGGACATAATGCCTTAAGGCATTCTCTGCCAGTCAACCACTGGGTCAAAAAGAAACATTTGATACCTGCAGGCATCGTGACAGAAAACAATAATCAGATATCACTTACTATACTTCAACTGTTTTGAATAAAAAATAATGGATTATTGTTTAAAAACTATATTTTTTTTGTTTTTGTTTCTACTTAAAGAAAGTAATTTGAATCCTAACAAAATCATAATAGTCGATATATGTTGAATTATTAGTGGTAAACTGGTTTTTTTCATTCAAACTCTCTTTATCCTGCCACGTTTTCCCTGCTACCCTGTCTATTCACTTTCTCCTGTATGTCTAAAATTTCAACTCGCCATAAGTTCTACGTTTTTACGACTATTTCGTTCCCTTCCGCAAATTCCGTATCATTGATGCACTCAAAAACATATTTAAATGCAAAAAGGTATGAAAAACCATTTTCATTTTTTTCCATTAACTTTACCCTGCCGGTGCCACTTTTTTGAGAATTAACCTAGGCGTTCTTCACTGCCTGTGTTAACTGGGATTCTAACTTTGCCCACCCCAGTTATTTGCGTACTTTCATTATTTGCCAGATTTAGTTCATTTTCCAGTCGCGTAAATCCTTGCATTAGGTGTTTGTCGTTGCACATATGCCCTGTGCACCCACTGTCGATACACCAAGTCGGATTTATCTGTTCACCCAACATCGCCTCTTCGGTTGTACTCAGCATTGTCGTATATCTCTCTCGATCATCACATCGCCCTGCCTGCTGCTGTGCACTTTGTTTCGCCTTATTAGACTTTTTTGAACAAATAAATAATTTTTGATTTGATTTTGATTTGATTTGATTTGATTTTGATTAGACAATTTAGTTTTACATTCTCTGGCTATATGCCCTCGGCGTCCACAACGATAACAATTTGCTTTATTTTTGTCGTTGCTTGCGAAGTGTTCATGCGCGATATTCTTCTGAAAGTTTTTCTTAGGAGCACGCTTGACGAACATAGCTCCCTGATCAGGTACAGCTGCGCCTTTTCTACCTTCATGGTCTTCCACAATCTTTACTTTAAGTACTTCGGTAGATGGCAGATCGTCACGCGATTCCATTGCAGTACGAAACATAGCAAATGAATCTGGTAGGCTATACAAAAGCAATATCGCTAACAGTTCGTCAATCACCACTAACCCAATTTCCTTGAGTTTCTTAACCGCATCAAAAAAATCGGCAATGTGTTTACGCAAGTCGTCGCCTTCTTGCATACGCGTCAACACAAGCTTCTTTAACAACGAGGCTTTTCGCGCAGGTCCACTGGATTGATACAGTGATTTTAACTTTTCCCATATCGCATTGGAGGTTTCCAAACCGTCTAACGCTGCTAATTCACTTGGACTGACGGCTAATAAAATATCAGATTCCGCCTTTCCGTCCATTTTAATCCATTCTTCATACTTAGAATCCGTTTTTGCCGGTTTCGCGATAGTACCTGATACGTATCCCCACAAGTCATTTTTCTTCAAAATTGCTCTCATGTGTATCTTCCACGTATCATAATTATCTGCAGT
This sequence comes from Leguminivora glycinivorella, assembly GCF_023078275.1. NCBI lineage: Eukaryota > Metazoa > Arthropoda > Insecta > Lepidoptera > Tortricidae > Leguminivora > Leguminivora glycinivorella. Next base: position 828,777 of record NW_025952833.1, read on the forward strand.
TAATGGATCAATCTTTATTGTAGCAGCCATAGCGTTTTTTCAACACTATTTTTTCACTTAAAAACAATATCAAAAAAGTACGGCGAAATGAATGTAAACAACTAAGGCGAGTCCACTTTTTCTACATAACAAGCGGCGGCAGCGGCGGCCGGCGACATTCCGCCACGATTAGTCTATATCGAGTTGTTTACTTCACACATATTTCACTTTAATTATGTCCAAAACTCACAGAATCAATTGTTTGTAGTTGTCTGGGCCCATAACCTGTTAGGGCATATAAGAAAACACTAGATTTGAACACTATTTGTAATGATTTATTGATATTTAAACAGAGATGATCTACAATACGACAATCAACGCGAATGACAGATTGCGACTGGTTTAACGTATACATGCATACATATTAGGTACGTATAGACAACAAGCTCACGGTTCTTCGCATATACTTTAATATCTCTCTATCAGCCGTCATTTCCATACTAATACCTTTCACTCTCATATCGTTGTTCACACATTCCATCCATCTTTTCTTAGGCCTTCCACTACCATTGTATCCATCCACTTTCATATTTACCACTCGTTTTATAACATTGCTTTCATCCCTCCGCATTACATGCCCACTGTGTGAAAGATGATATGAAACGAAAACAAGTGAATGATGAGATGACGGGTGATAGAGAGGTATGGAAGAGAAGGACATGCTGCGCCGACCCCAAATGACTGGGATAAGGGCAGGCGAATGAATGATGATATAGGAGATGTAAGGCCTGAGTGCACATGCACTCTCATATTTGGCGTGCAGCGGTATGGCGTGCGGCGCGCATGTTAAACAATTGAAGCTCATACAAGTGTCCTTAGTCGACGCTGCATACAATGAATGCACGCTCGCCCGCTCCGCTGCACGCCTCGCCGAACGCTCCGCTCCTCTCAATCTCAGGCCTTAAGGCTCAGCCACGACATTGGTCTAAGCGCTTCAGCGTTGAGCGACAGCCATACGTGCGAATGAAAAGTCCCATCGCTGTGTCTCGCTCCAATATATGGCCGCCGCGCTTAGACCAATGTCGTGGCTGAGCCATTATGGTGCGCGGTTAGATAGTTGTGACTGCCTCGGGCGCTCTAATATTTTTGATAAAAATATCGTCTCACATACAATGTAGTTCCTAACCAAGTACCAATCATTGATGGATGAATATGGATCAATTAACTAGTTTAAATACTTTTCTTTTTGATTATGTTTTTATCTATTTCCGGTACCCTAAGGTTATCTGGTAAAGATCGCTCTTTAGCGATAAGACCGCCTGTTGTCTGCCTCTATTTATAATAATTTATTTTGTCTCTACTGTCTTTGTTTTCTGAATCTTTTGCTGAGATGTAACAATAAAGAGTATTCTATCCATCTATCTATTTACTTTCCAGGAATTGGTGATGTTAAAGTTACTTGTTTTAATTTCACCGTTCAATATTGAATCTAGCTTGCATAAACTTTAAGTTGGCTAGATGGATCAAGATCGCTTGAAGTCGATTTGAGAGGAACGTGACATCGTATCAAATTCAAGATAAGAATGAATAGCTTTGAGAATACAAATAAAAGTAGGTATGATAATTTAAAATTATATGTTGCACCCGACCAATCCATACTAATATTATAAATGGGAAAGTGTGTGTGTCTGTTTGTTTGTCCGTCTTTCATGGCAAAACGGAGCGACGAATCGACGTGATTTTTTAGGCGGAGATAGTTGAAGGGATGGAGAGTGACATAGGCTACTTTTTGTCTCTTTGTAACGCGAGCGAAGCCGCGGGTAAAAGCTAGTTTCTAAATATTTTCCAAGTTGTACACTATGAACTAGAGAGCTGTGTCCACTGGTCATGACACACGTGTAAAACATGAAAAATATTTTATTTTCGTACACTAAGAGGCATTGTCAATTTAACAAGTTCGACTTGTTGCAGGTATATCCGTTTGAAACAAAAGTATTTTAGTAAAGGGAATAAATCAAGGGAATTCTTCTACCCTCACTTTTGACTGCACTTGTGTTTTTCGTTGCCTAGTGTTTGAAAGTGATATAATAATCGGAAATTAGTTTGTTTTGACTCAAAAAGTGTGATTTTCGTTAAATTGGGCATCAAATTTAACGTAGGAGTGTTATCTGAAGTAGATATTGTGTTTCTGTGGACTTATTTGATCAAGAAAACTAAATCATCTATAACCTCGAAATAAGTTACTAAAAATGGCGTCTTGCATGAAGTGTTCAAATCAATTGCCTAAACCGGACAGTCAAAACCCAAAAATAGTATGTGGTGGATGCGATAGGTTGATATGTGTTAAGTGTAGTGGATTGCTTGTGACGGAATTGAGAGTAATCGCCCTTCAATCGCCGACATTGAAATATTTATGCTCCGACTGTGTCCTTGGAATACGGCAGCTACCAGCTCTACGGAAGCAAGTAGATGAGCTGAAACAAGAAATTGAGGCCCTGAAAAAGAACCAAGGTCAACAGTTTGGCTTGGAAAACATTATTAGTGAGTTGGAGGACCGCAATAGGCGTAGTGCTAACGTCATCATGTTTGGCGTCCCGGAGGTGTCGTCGGCTGGAGACGTTTCCATTGAAGCGCGCAAAAGGCATGACCATGGGCTTGTGCAAGATATTTTGTCGGAATTAACCGAAACAGCCGAGCCGCTGGCCACCGTCAGGCTAGGTAAACCTCAGCCGAGCGACAGGCCACGCCCACTCAAGGTGATTTTTGCGAATAGGGCCGTGGCGGTTAAGGTTCTTAAGAACAGAAACAACCTTCGAAATAAGAGTATTTCAGTGAAGAACGATTTAACCCCGTATCAACGTGAGTACCTTAAGAAACTTCGCACTGAGCTTGAAAGCAGGATTGAGGCAGGTGAGTCCGACATTATTATTAAATATTTGAATGGCAAGCCTACCATTGTTAAGGCCCATCAAAGTAACCAGGTGGGAAAAAACTAAGCAATGGTTTTACACAGTTACCTCTTTTCTACACGAACCTGGCATCCATAATGGCTAAACGAGACTTATTCTTATTGGAAATAGACAAACTGCAACCTGTTTTTATTATTATTACGGAAACACATTTGAAACCGTCAATCGATAACAGTCTAATAAACATAAAAGGATATAACTTATTTAGATATGACAGGAGTACTGGCAGAGGGTGGGGAGGAGTTGTGATATACGTAGCAGATAAACATAATGATATCCCGATCCTGGCAGTTTTGCACCCGGAATACAACAATCAAAGGAATGTTGAAGCGCTCTGGATAAATGTTTCGTACGGCAGTTTCAGTCTTTTACTTGCAGGTGTTTACCGCCATACGCACTACACATTTGAGGAAAGTGACAGAACTTTATTCGAGACAATTAAAAAAGCTTCGACAACTTGTAAAGGAGCACTCCTCATAGTTGGAGACTTTAATTTGCCTGACATCACTTGGCCTTTAGAGAAATTTGATGGTTACAATGTTTTACATGAACAGTTTGTAGAAATCCTAGTCGATACTAATCTTCAACAGCTTGTGACAGAATCGACACGGAAAAGAAATAATGAAGAGTCTCTTTTGGATTTAATTCTTTGCAATGAAGAAGGACTCTGCAACAACATAGTTCACCATCCGCCAATCGGTAAGAGTGATCATATGGTTTTGCTAACCACATTACAGTTTCAGATCAACCACACACAGAGCACGGCACTAAAACAACAACGCAAAGACTTTTTCAGAGCAGACTTTGATAAGATAAATTCGTTAATAACAGAATCAAATTTTAATATCCAGGATTTAACTGATTGTCCATCTGCCTGGGCACAACTTAAAAACAGAATGATTGATATTATAACGGAGGTAGTACCGCCAAAACGAAAGTGTAAATCTAATATTAACAAACCATGGATTGGGCCGGATATTTTAAAATTAACTAACCAGAAAGTGATGAAATGGAAATTATACCAACTTGATAAATCAGAAGACAATTACAGGATTTACAGAAAACTTAATAATCAAATTATTGACAAGGTGAGAAAAGCAAGGGTCGAATTTGAAAGGACTATTGTGTTAAGCAGCCCAAAACGCTTTTACAGCTATATAAGACAAAGCCTGACATCAAAGGTTTCAGTCCCTCCGTCATTGCGCGACGAGACCACAAACGTGATCGTGAATGACAGTAAACAAATAGCAAACATTTTTGCTAACCAATTTAAAAAATCCTTTGTTATGGAACCAGATGCCGTACCAATACCGGCAGTCAGTACTTCAAAAGTGCTGAGATCTTTAGAAGAGATCGAATTCACTCCTCAAGTGGTGGAGAAAACAATAAACACCTTTAAAGATGAAACCGCTATGGGTCCAGACGGCATACCGGCAATATTCTTGAAGAAGTGTAGTCGCGCGCTAAGAGATCAGCTGTCATATGTAATGTCATTGTCCTTTATGACGGGCACATTACCTACTGATTGGAAGGAAGCCACCGTTACCCCCATATATAAAAAAGGCGACAAACTCACTGCAGCCAATTACAGGCCAATAAGTTTAACAAGTATTGCATGTAAGGCAATGGAGAAGATTATTGCTAAACATATTAGACAATTTTTATCTGAAGAGCAAATCATAATTCAAGAACAACATGGTTTTATTCCCAAACGGTCAACGGTTACTAATCTTTTGACTTGCCTTGATTACTGGACGGAAAACTGGAATGAACACCTTCCAACGGATGTGGTTTACTTAGACTATGAAAAGGCCTTCGACCGGGTACCTATTAAGAGGCTTATTAGTAAGCTAGAGCATTATGGGATTCGTGGACGTCTACTAAACTGGATCCAAAACTTTCTAAGTGCTAGAAAAATGAGAATCAGAGTAGGGGAGGAGCTGTCTGAACCTATTGAGGTGCTTAGTGGTGTCCCACAAGGATCGGTCCTAGGTCCAATCCTTTTTGGTATTTTTGTCACTGATCTGAAGTCTGTTGTCAAATCTAAACTGTCACTTTTTGCGGATGACACGAAAATAATGGGAAACCCCCTGATCTCGCACAATATTATACAGGCAGACTTAGATCGTATCACAGGCTGGACACATGACTGGCTCATGTCACTTAATTCAAATAAATGTACTGTTCTTCATATTGGGCCCACAAATCCTAAACTACCGTACACCATGGGTACACAGGTACTAGACGCTGTAAACTCGCAAAAAGACCTCGGAGTCACTATAACAAGCAACCTGAAATGGGATAAGCACATTCTCGAAATAACAAAAAGAGCCAACTCACTAGTATACCTAATACGGAAATCATTTAAGACAATTGATAACTCATTGTTTATAAAACTTTATAAGACATACATAAGGCCTCTTCTTGAATATGCTTACCAAATTTGGAGCCCATACTTTCAGAAGGATATTACTTTACTTGAAAAGGTGCAACGCAGGTCAACCAAGATGGTTTATGGATTACGTAATAAGCCCTACAACCAAAGGCTTGCCAGCCTTGGTTTGACAAGCCTGGAGCAAAGGAGACAGCGTGGTGACCTCATCGAAACATTCAAGATCATACATGACTATTATGACTTACCTGAACTTAAGGACCTGTTTGTTATGAGTAAGAATCACCGTCTTAGAGGCCACAGCTTGAAAATTACTCGCGTTCCCAGCACAAGCAATCCTAGGAAGCACTTCCTATCAAACCGTGTCGTACGCGAGTGGAATAAACTACCAGAAACAGTGATAAGTGCTCCCTCAGTGAACAGTTTCAAAAACAGACTTGATAAACATTTAAAACTAAAATATAAACATTAACTATAGAACAACAAGTGCAGTGATATACACGCATCAGCTATCAGCTGCTAGTGTATCAAATAATATAATAATATAATAATATAATAATAATAAAAATCACAATATTGATGATACAATTTGAATTCGAACAACAAGGTCAAACTTGTTAAAAGATATTTGATTGAATCAGCCAAATATAGTTATGTTTAAAACAATATGTGTCATGTTGCTTTTATAAAATCGAATCGAATTTAATTCACATGCTAAGGTACCACTTAAGTCAGTTGATGGTGAGTGCCTACTAAAAACTAGGGAGGATGTGCTGAATAGGTGGGCTGAACACTTTAATGCCTTGCTTAATGTAGATCGTACAGCAGATCTATCGCACATTAGCTTAATACCTCAGCTGTCCACATTTGTAGAGCTGGACGATCCATTATCGGGTGACGAGGTCGTTCTTGCTATCAAACAGCAGCAGAATAAACGAGCGGTCAGCATTGACTCTATACCAGGCGAGTTGCTGAAGTACGGAGGTGAGAAGTTGCATTCGTCGGTTTGGGATTTTTTTGTTCGTATGTGGGAGGAAGAACATGTCCCCTCTACTTTTAAACTTTCACGAATTAGGGCCCTCTACAAGAACAAGGGTGAACGTGCTGATTGTAACTCTTACCGAGGTATTTCGCTTCTGTCCGTTCCTGGGAAAGTCTTCGCCAGAGTCCTTTTAAACCGCCTTATGAAGCTTTCCGAAGAGATTCTACCGGAAACACAGTTTGGCTTCCGTCCTAATCGGGGTACCTGTGAAGCCATATTCTCGCTGCGTCAACTGCAGGAAAAAAGCAGGGAACAGGGACGGAGACTGTACTTCTGCTTTGTTGACCTCGAGAAGGCCTTCGACAGTGTCCCCCGTGAAGCTCTGTGGATGGTGCTAAGAAAGCTAGGGTGCACAGATAAGTTCGTTCGACTCCTGAGACTTCTGCATGACAACATGGAATGCTGCGTCGCTGTGGATGGCGAAGAGTCCAGCTTCTTTCCCGTTACCTGTGGGGTGAAGCAAGGCTGCGTTCTAGCGCCAACACTCTTTGCTCTCTACTTTGCTGTGGTTGTCCGTGAAGTTTTGCAGAGGCAGAGTTCGTCGAATGGAATTCGCATCCGTTTCCGCACCGACGGTAGGGTTTTTAACCTGGCCAGATTCAAGGCTCACACTAAAGTCTCGCACGCTGTGATCACCGAAATCATGTACGCGGATGACTTATGCTTCGTTACTGAATCCCCTGGAGACCTGCAGCAACTTGTAACCGACTTTCATGAGTCTTGCTGCAGGTTTGGACTGAAGATCAGTGTCAAGAAGACGGAAGTGATGTCACTAGACATCCATGGTCGCGAGACACTATCTGTCAGACTGGGGGACGATGTACTGAAACAGGTAGATAAGTTCCGCTACCTGGGGAGCACTGTAACCTCTACATGTGACCTTGACTCTGAAATTAACAACCGGATTGGCGCCGCTGCTGCGGCCTTTGGTAAGCTGGATGCAAAGGTATTCAGCTCACATGATCTGAAATTAGCGACAAAGATCTCCATATATATGGCTGTAGTTCTCCCTAACATCTTATACTCCTCTGAAACGTGGACCGTATATCGCCGTCACATCCGCACTTTAGATAGATTCCACCTGAGGTGCCTCCGCAAAATCTTAAAGATCAGCTGGTCCGATCGTATACGGAACACCGAAGTTTTGCGAAGAGCCAAAGTAGGTGGGATCGAATCTTATATCATGCGACGACAACTTCGTTGGGGCGGCCACGTTTCAAGGATGGCTGAGGGTCGGGTGGCTAAGCGCATCTTTTACTCGGAGTTAGAGGAGGGCAAGCGAAAGCATGGCGGACAGCTTCTTAGGTATAAGGATGTGCTTAAGCGCCATATGAAGAACTGCCACGTGGACCCATTTTTGTGGGAGAAGCAGGCGGCCGACCGCCCGGTATGGAGATCTTTCGTCGCTAAACAAATTACCGATTTTGAATCCCGTCGACTTAAGGACCTGGACATTAGACGGGATGAGCTAAAAGCCCGTCCACCAGCGGCTATTACTTATAATTATGCCAATGGTGTGCTTTGCTGCCCGTCATGTGCACGGGTATTTGTTAACAAACTTGGCTATGCGAGTCACATGCGAGCGCACCAACGAAATGGAGATTGAAGCAGTCGCCGTGGTCGAAATCGGCCGGGAGAGTATATATATAAAATCGACTTGTTGATTTAAATATATTGTTGCTTTAAATGACGCGTGACGAGTAACTTGTAGAATGTACTAGTTACACTTAACAAAATCTAACTTTTTGTTTGAACCAAAGAGCACGTAGGCGCTATTTTAACTAAAAATCTTGTTGAACGAACATGAAAACTGGTTGTTTCTTTCTCTCAGTGTATTAACTTTTGACACTTTGGTTAGACATTGTCTAATAGACAAGCGCATCATAAATTTCTAATGAAAACAGTCCTTACAAATTTAAATAATGTTAGCTACTCGAGCGAAAAGAAAGGCAATTTCGATAAAACCCTAAACAATACTCATTGGAAACCAAAGAGGTGCTTCTGTAAATAAAAGAGAGAGCTTAAGCAGCGCAGCGTCAGCGGGACGGGAACGCGTGGAGAGAATAGCAAGGTGCGTTCGAGGGAGGGGGGAGTTTGATACCAAAACCTTATCCGGATTATGATATTTCATGATATGGCATAATTTTACAATCTAGAAGGTTTTTTGTCATAATCTATATTGGCATAATTCACCTTTCGCATAATCTGTTATAGCATAGTATAGTTAAGCATAATTTGTCTAGGCATATTTTTGTTTGTCCGAATAAATTGCGTGCACGAAGGATGCTCGCCGAATGGTTTTTATGAATAAATTATTTGTGCATAACATTGTTTCGTCGAAATTTACCACGCAGAATTTTTACCATAGGAAATAATACTATATTGATGTTGCAGTTCTAACCTAATCTAACCGACATACTTGACAATTTTTTGTATTTGTTGAGGTTGCAGTTCCAACCTAACCGACTCTCCTGACAGAATTTCGTATGGGTAGTTATTCTGATTTTAAGAAATATGCCAAATGCAATTATGCGAATAAATTTTATTCATAAACACAATCGGCATAAACAGTATTATGCGAAATTATGTTCGGACAAAGTAATATTCGTATTATTTATTCGTCGAAAATCGATTATGCGAAGTCTGTTATGCGAAAATCGTTTCGGACAATTAAAGGTATGCCAAATAGAGGGAACCCATTTTTATCATCAAAACAATTAGCAACCTTTATTTCTATAAATTCTATACCAACGCAAAAATTAATTAACAAATAATAAATTCGCAACAACGAAACAAATTTTTTTTTATCCATACAACTTAAAACTAAACATTTGTGTCGAATTTTATTGAAAAGTCCCATAAGGACGTTATTTGCTTCTCTTTTTTAAACAACAAACTGCTCGAAATTTCCTTAAGGCGAGCAACAAAGTGGAACGTTATACTAGAAAATTACCCATTTGTTTTGGTTCTGTGTACTAACTGATGTATACACGTAGGTACACAACTAGTGACTCGCCCCGGTTTTGTACGGGTATTAAACATAGTTAAAAGCACAGATGTCATATATACCATAGATCAAGCAAACGTATCTACTTAGCGTGTCAAATGAACTCAGTGAAATCCACTGAGTTGTCCGTCTTTACTCGCAGCTTGCAGCTTTCGGGCGTCAATTTTTGTAAGTTGAAGTCAACCAAAACATAAAAAATGCCTCGTTACGTGATATTCAATTGCAACAACACAAAAATTATGAACAATCAAGAGCCTGAGACATATTTAAAATTACAGGCAAGAATCAACTTCAGTACAAAATTTGACACGCTCGGCCCCTATACAAATATATGAATTTGTTTCTTCTATCTAAATTAAGTTCTGTGGTTAAAAGCCTTCCTCTTGAATCAATACTAATATTATTATTGGAAAAGTGTGTGTCTGTTTGTTTGTCCGTCTTTCACGGCAAAACGGAGCGACGAATCGACCCGATTTTTTTAAGTACAGATATGTTGAAGGATGGGGAGTGACATAGACTACGTTTTGTCTATTTATAACCCCCCACTTCCCTACAATGGGGGATGGAAGTTTGTATGGAGCATTCCGTAATTTTCGATTTTATCGCGACCGAAGCCGCGGGAAAAAGCTAGTTACTCTATAAAAACGTATCATAATTCTGTAGCGTAGCTTGAAAGATCTAAAATTTACATATTAAGATGATTTTCAGAACTTTCTCCTCTAATCTCTAAATCTTAGACCTAAAACCCGTTTTTCGGTATCTACGGCGCTTCCCTGCACGACAGGTAGTTTAGTTTCGGCATGTTTCGGTGTGAAATATTAAGAACCTCGTAAACAGCCTTTATTGCGTCGGATATAAAGATGAACATGTTTCATGTATTAAAAATAATATGTATTTTGCAATAAATAAAATATAATAAATTGGATTAGGTAAGTGATCATGAACGCTTTAAATAGACTATATTAACACGTTGTTTTGGTGAAGAACAACTCCGATGATTGCTAAATTTTGAAATTTTCCCGAACCAGATAGGAGTCCAATTCGAACTTTAAAATACGTCAAATATTAGCTCTATACATGATGTCATAATTATGTCAGTTTCAAAGAAATGTTTGACATCTGACTTCTGCCAAAAAATCAGTCTTAAATAGAGCGTCGTTAACTCGTTACACTTTTTTGGAGTAAAGATATTTTATTCTTCATTAAATGAATTTATTTGCTGAAAGACTAAAAAATGTAATTACGTTTGCTGCTCCCAAATGAAACTGTGTTAATTGGCGACGAACGAGGCCCGGTAATTACCGGACAAATGATCCAGCACCGGAACCCGGGTCAGTCAGGGTTGGCAGAAAGTTAAAGGAATGTAGGAGATCTGTTAGACTTGACTAAATAAAATAAATGTAGGTAGAGGTGATAAAACTGCAAAAGTTCAAATGTACCAATAATACTACATGCAAAACTCTTTCAAATTTAAATTATTCCGTAGTATTTTTCAAAACACACAATGAAGTACGAAAAGAATACTGTGTTTTTAAATAGGACCTACATCACGAAATAGTTTCGCAACCTAAATAGTCACATACCGTGCGGTTTCAGAGAAATTTCCTCCCGCGGACGCTCCGGCTGTGGATTGAGCTCCCTGCCGAGGTATTTCCGATAAACTATTTACTTTACAGTGTGGGGTTCTTCAAAAAGGCGTGTACAAGTTTTTAATCGGTCGGCAACGCGCATGTGACACCTTGAATTGGAGGCTTCCATAGGTTACGGTGACCGCTTTCCACCAGGCGGTCCGTACACCTGTTTGCCACCAACGTGGTATAAAAAATGTCATCATATGATATTTATAAAAAATCTAAATCTCATTTTAAACACATTTTTAATTATTTTCTATTTTATTTATTTCACATTAGGTGACAACCCTATCGGCCGGATGCTGTTCACCGCCATTGCAACCGATAGCGAAAATGACCGTCTATTTGAACTTTACCATTTGATCTAAATTTAATTTTCTTTTATCTCCTTGTTCACAGTCAGAGACACATCATGGGGAACTTGCATGTTATTAAAATAACATGGACAGAGTTATAATTAAACAACATTTCTATTTATGTAATAACTCAGGAAAATATAAATTAAGTGAGTTGACCGTTAATGAATACTCAACTCAATTTCATAAAAATTATATATTAGTAAGTAAATCGTTCAAATTTGTTTTGACAGTTTTCTTTAAAAGAAGCTGATCTGTTGTGGTTACAAGTCCCACGTTGGGCGCCAAAAATATTAAATATTTAAAACATACAATTTCCGTTATAGATTTTGTGCTTCTAGCTGAGGGGCTCATGTATTTACTTAGACGTCAATAAATCAGAGGCGGAATGCCTTTCCATTTAATATACCAGGCAACTTCCTCCTCATAAACCTAGCTTACTATTTCACACAGCAAATGTCGCTAAGGTTAAGGCTTACTCGAGGCAATAATCCCAGCTCCCACCTCGCCGAAAATCCTTTTCTATCCACAAGAAAAACGCCACAAATGCATACAAATTTCATGGTGCTACGACCTTTTTCTTCTATACTAAAGCTACTATAAAGAGCTACTTTTACCTACATCCAAAAGGGCGTAAGTGCATATACGCTTCGTATGGAGGTAACACGTTTTTCGATTGAAAAGCAGACTAATATTAAGTCGCGTTCGCGTTTCGCGGGAACGTAGCTTAGGTCGTCTCAGGAGACCACTCGTGTTGCCAATGTTTACTAACAAACTTAGCTTACCTGACAGAAGAAGATATTACAGTTGATAATAATGAATGTGGGTTGGTATATTGCTCCACAAGTCCACACATATATGGACCCGTGTGGTGACGGGTTAAGAATTTCACCACCCCCTTTCGTCCCGTGGGTATCGTAGAAGGCGACTGGGGGATATGGGTTAAATTGTGCCGTAGGCGAGAGGCTGGTAACGTCACTGCAATATCACAATTTCGTTTTCTTTCAATCAACCACTTATTTGCCAAGAGTGGCACTGAAACTTTAGTAGTTTCATGTGCTCTGCCTACCCCTTTATGGGATACAGGCGTGACTGTATGTATGTATGTATATACTAGTATATGGATTTTTTAAACATAATATGCGATAGTTGGAAAGGACTATTTTTTTTTATAATTTGTAGGTACCCTAGAGTGAATTATCTTCCAAACCATACTTACCATCTGTATTTGGTTTGGAACTCTGGCTGGAATAATGTATTGATAAATTACAAGTTTCTTGATCGTAAGTTAAGTAGGAAGGTATCACGAAATTCAGGAATGTCTGTTACTAAGAGTTGTGCCTGCTCGTTCACTGAAAAGATCGCTCCGAACTAGTACTATCTTCAAAAGTGTACTTAGTTCGATCCTTTAGGTCATTTAGTACAGTAGTACATCAAGAGAGCGTGAGACGAATTGAGCATATGGCGTACAGTAACGCTCTCTCGTACTAGCCGAGAGCTAATCGGCCGTTTTCGCGCGCGCTCGGTCCGATTCAATCGGTTCTAGTTCTGTTGCGCACACGAATCGTTTTGCTGTGATTGTCACTCCTCGGCTCTTCGCTCCCAATCTGTTGCACGTGTGAGAGTGTACTAAATGAACTAAAGAGCAGAATCGTTTGGGACTATTAGTTCGGTCTAGTACAGTGGAGGGAATCGTATCTTTTGTACTATTAGTACATATAGGTACTACACAAGCCATCAGAACTATTTTTCAACTTTTAAAATCCTGGTTGTTTCTGTCTTTTGTCAACGAGAATTACAATGTTTTGAGGAAACGACTGTTATTTCCACATTCCATTTACTATTCCAGTATAAATTTATAGCTTCAATATGTTTTCAATGTATTATTTAGTCGTATGGCATCAATTCAAAAAAATAGGCAATTATTTCTACATTTTAAATGTCAATATTTTTTTTTTTTTTTATACTACGTCGATGGCAAACAAGCATACGGTCCGCCTGATGGAAAGCGGTCACCGTAACCTATGAACGCATGCAACGCAAACAGTGTCACATGCGCGTTGCCACCCCATTAGAAACTTGTACATTCCCCTTTGCTGTGTTGCAATATTCAGGGACCTTAGCCAGTCAGCTGCATCGGGTGTAAGATGCAATAAGTCTTCAGGGTGGCTAGCCGAATGGCACAATCGCTCACGAAACGCTCACGAAACGAAGCGCTAGTAGATATCTATCTCTATCGCGCTTGCATATTGGCGCGACAGAGCCAGCGGCGTATCGCTTTCGTTTGGCGTCGGAGAAATGCCATTCGGCTACAGCGCCTGGCAGCCCTCGATATGAACGAAGGGGGCAGCGCTGGATTATGTGTTCCATGGTCTGGTCTTCCTCGCCGCAATCGCACAGGGCTGAATCCCTCCATCCCCATTTCTGCAGATGGTAGTTGCATCGACCGTGGCCCGTCCGGAGTCTATTTAGGCGACACCATTGTCTTCTTGGCAGTTCAAAGCCTGGAAGTCGGCATGTAGGGTTTGCGACTTTTGAACCTGCATCGGTAGCTGTCCATTCCTGTTTCCAAGCCTCTGAGACATTGAAAGTTGAGAGGTTCTGGGTGTATGCTGGTTTTCTGGACTTCAGGCGTTGGTGAGGAGGGTTGCAGAAATCCACGTGAATGGGTAGTGAGTCTAATATAATCTATTGTCTTTTCAATGTAAACAATGTAGGATTGTTTACTATTGGCGGGGGAATATTATTCCAGCATCCTGAGGCAGTCTAACGAAAACTTTTCTACCTATAGGTATCATTATAAACCTTCAACACACCTCGGACACGCGATCAAATATATGAAAGAGGTGCGTTCTTACGCTCGGTCTAAGCTCGTGTAGGTGAACGCGTACCATCCTTATACATATATGTGAAATAAGACAGGTCGACTGGTCGCATTCTTGACAGGTGGTAACTGTGAGGTAAACGAGATCGGATGGACGACACATTCAGCGGGGAGCGGGAGTGTCCCTGTACGATATTATTATTTATTTTATTGTGTCTTTAGACTATTCTGTACCATCCACTGCCTATATTATAATGTTTCTTGGACTATTCTGGGTACGTAGCCGAATAGCACAAACGCTCACGAAACGAAACGCTAGTAGATATCTGTCTCGCTCGTAGTCGTGCGTATTAGCGCGACAGAGCTAGACTAGCTTTCTAGTTTCGTGTCGGCGAAATACCTTTCGGCTACGGGGCCTGTACTATCTAAAACTATGCGATTGTTAATTACTCACCCATTCATCTCGCACGTACGAATAGCTTTGTACTTATTCCCAAGACAGCTAAAGACCAGTATAGACTGATCCCAACTAACGCAAGGCTAATATGTACAGGAAGATCAAGAATTTCTAGATGCCACTGGAACCAGAATGTTTCGTGAACTAGATGTCTGGAAGCTACCAATTAGCTGGTACACCCGCCGGCCGTTACTGAGCTGTGTCGTTTATTAATGTCTGCTGGGCAAGATAGCGGTGTATGGTGTATATTGAGCTTAATATAACGACAGACAGAGATATTAAATCATGCGCAGAACTAAAAAAGTTCTTGATTTTAAATTAAAACTAATCTTCTTCATGCAAACTCATTTTATCACTATTTTTGGGAACCTCATCATCATCCTCCTAGCGTTATCCCGGCATTTGCCACGGCTCATGTCCCATGTTCCGCTTTGACAACTAATCCCAAGATTTGGCTCAGGCACTAGTGTTTACGAAAGCGACTGCCATCTGGCCCCGTAGCCGAATGGCATTTCTCCGACGCCAAACGAAAGCGATACGCCGCTGGCTCTGTCGCGCCAATACGCAAGCGCGATAGAGATAGATATCTACTAGCGCTTCGTTTCGTGAGCGTTTCGTGAGCGATTGTGCCATTCGGCTAGCCACCCTGGACTTCCAACCCGACGGGTAAACTAGACCTTATTGGAATTAGTCCGGTTTCCTCACAATGTTTTCCTTCACCGACTGGTAAATATCATATGACATTTCGCACATAAATTCCAAAAAACTCATTGGTTCGAGCTGAGGTTCGAACCCGCGACCTCCGGAATGAAAGTCGTACGTACTTACCGCTACCTACCTACGATTCAAGTTACTTAGACCTGTCTCTCCAAAAAAATGTGTTTTTTTTTTCTGAAGAACGGAACATGTGAAACACACGCTTACCAAATAAAAATTTTGTATTATAATTGTTCAAAAAAAAAGTTTGTGTTTGAATGAGAAATCCAAACTTTTCCTTTATAAAAATTAAATCACTAATTAAACCTAGCGAAGCTAAAAACTTTCTGGCTGAGCTAATAATTTACTAGCAGTGCAATGTTCTAGAAAAGTCTTTCAAGTCTTTTGCTGAAGTCCGTTTTTCCTACTGAGTAAGCATGAAAACTATTAGCTCTATATCTTCAAAGAAAGTTTAAAGGATCTCAATTGAATAGTTTTAAATAATTACTTACAATTTCACTTTGGAATTGAAATTAAAACCACACTGTAGTTAATGCTCAATTATTTCAAAAATTAAAGTCCGTCTTTGAATTCCGTTCGTCAAAATTGACTTTTAAAAAACTTATAAATCTCTTAAACGGTCATATTGGTAATAGTATTTAAATTATTTTCCTTGAAAGCTTTTATTAACATTTGTTTTCTCTCCTTTATATGAGGAGTGTCTTTTCAAAAGGGCTTATTTCCACTTTGAAATTTTTTTGGGAAATCGAGAAAAACATAATTCCACGGCATTGATTTTGAAATTAATATTTAATTTGCAAAATTGTAATATTGTAAGTTGACGTTAATGCCATGATTACATCAAACGCAACATGTGTACCTAAATAAATATTTAATTACCATATGTTTTTGAGAATTAAGCACTTTTGATGCGAACTCTTGGGAATTAAGCCCTTTTGTTGTGGCTTTGTAGCGTAAATGTTATTATTTTAAAATAGTTTTATTTTCTTTTTGGATTTGTATTAACGTTAGTTGATATGAATGTTGTTGTAATACATACATTGGTTTATCCACATAAATAATCATTACACATTTTTCAAAATGTGTTCTAAACTTTGATGTTAATCTTTTTTTTAAAGATCAAGGCGAGATTTTTTGAACTTTTATCTCAAAACAACGCGTACTTTTCTATACTAAGAAAAACTGCATTCATAGTTAAAAAAAAAGAAAAAATGGAAATAAGCCCTTTTGAAAAGACACTCCTCATATTAAACTTTTTGGTCACATGGTTAAAAATTTGAGGTTATGCTCAGTGATGAGTATAATTCTGCTACCATTTGTATTTGATATTTCGGCAACGACCTTGGCGAAAAACGTCCGACGCATTGCGGGCTGTATTCACCTGGCCAATTTTAGATTAAAATTCTAATATAATTCTGGCACCTACTTATTAATAAAAATGTAATCATTATTGATTTAATTTTAATCCTGTATGGTGACGGGTTAGTAATTTCACCACCCTCTTTCTTCCCGTGGATGTCGTAGGAGACGACTGTGGAATAATATTGGTTAAATTGCAACGTAGGCAAGAGGCTGGCAATGGCAACCTGTCACTGCAATAAAAATAAATTATAAATAAAATATTATAAATATTATAGGACATTCTTACACAGATTGTCACTATTTCGTCTTTTTCAACCCCCTATTTGCCAAGAGTAGCACTGAAACTTGAATATTTTGATGTGCTCTGACTACCCCTTTATGAGATACATTCGTGATTATATGTATA
The DNA here is from genome assembly GCF_023078275.1 of Leguminivora glycinivorella. Taxonomy (NCBI): domain Eukaryota; kingdom Metazoa; phylum Arthropoda; class Insecta; order Lepidoptera; family Tortricidae; genus Leguminivora; species Leguminivora glycinivorella. Next base: position 845,919 of record NW_025952833.1, read on the forward strand.
CCTACATATCTGCTATTGATCATTTTATTAAAGGGTTAAAGTATTTGAATTTGCTAGCGGAGTTGTAGAAATGATTATGACATTTGTATTTGATATTTCGCCGGGCACAGGACCTTGGTGACAAACGTCCGACGCAATGCGGGCTAAGCGGCACGGTACGTGCGTTTGAGGTCTCCCGGGCCTTCTCTTTTCAAAGTAGAACTTTATTATATACGTATACTGACTTATTTAAAAGGGGCAGATTGACATACTTTTTTAAGTTGTCGTTTATTTTTGTAAAACGACCGGATTGCAATATTTTATTGATATTATGATCACACTTTTCTTTTTTTTATGTATTAGGAAGCAAAATGATTCCTAATAGTGTGATTGAAGGATTTCTATAAGTACTGTACCTATGTAATACACATAACACAAAAATTATTGCAACAGATTCAATATTCGACTAGAAATTTGCCAACTACACACAGTTCTTTAGTAGCTATTATATTTCTTCAGACCATAAATTTTTCATTCGTCCTCCTTTTTTATCCCGGCATTTGCCACGGCTCATGGGAGCCCGGGGTCCGCTTTGGCAACCAATCCCAAGATTTGGCGTAGGCACTAGTTTTTACGAAAGCGACTGGAATCTGACCTTCCAACCCAAAGGGTAACTGCATGTTAATTATAAGATGTAATGTTTTGAAAAGAAGTTGCCCGCCGAGTTTCTTGCCGGTCCCATAGTGGATACCCCCCTCCCAACCGGGGGGGGACTGACATCTTCTCGAGGCTGAGGCGTAGGGTTAGATCGAGCCGGCGTAGCTTTATTTGACGTTCATATGCGCATTGTAATAAGCCTACTTGAAAAATAAATATTTCATTTTCATTTCATTTTTACTTTTCATTTTCATTTTCATTTTCATTTTCATTTTCATTTTCATTTTCATTTTCATTTTCATTTTCATTTTCATTAGAGTCCGGTTTCTTCACGATGTTTTCTTAACCGAAAAGCGACTGGCAAATATCATATGACATTTCGCACATAAGTTCTGTAAAACTCATAGGTACAAGCCGGGGATCGAACGCGCAACCTCCGCATTGAAAGTCGCACGTATGCTCTTACCGCTACGCCACCAGCGCTTTCAGACCATAAATACAGAACAAAATTTCTACGAATAAATATAACAGTCATTCCCGTTTCAGCACGTCACGCTCCAGTCATTTCTTATCAAAGCACACGTTATTACATTACTTAATAGCTTTTGCTCCTTTTGGTCATAGTTTTATCCAGACACATTTTTGCTAAGACAAAAGTATTAAACGACTTAGCCAAGGTATCGCCACACCTCGGACACTGCCGATAAAATATATGTAAGAGGCGCGTTCCTAGACACAGTCTAAGCTCGTGTAGGTGAACGCGTACCATGCTTGTATGAGTGAGATATGACAGGTTGACTGTTCGCTTTATTGACAGGCGGTAACAGATTACAAACTTTAAATTTAAACTGTAAAAAATTTAAATAAACCACCATTTCTTCTAAAAACGCCGTGATCGATCGTTTAACGATTCATCTAAAGCCCACCGCACCGCTCTTTTTCTCGTAACTAACGTAGCTGTACTAAAAACCAGTACAAGTAAGAACTTGATACATCTAACAAGTATGCGTTCACAGAGTTCACTTTAACCTGGTTTTAGTTCGCAAGCGATTGGAAGGTATTGGAATGTTAGTCAGAATCGTCCATCCCGACCACAGTGATCCCCAGATATCGGTGACATTTGCACTGAAGGAGATAAATTGCTAAGTTTATGTTTAATGCAGGGTATGTTAGGGCAATCTAACATTTGAAATACTTCAGGCTGTGTATGATTTAATAAGCTGTATTTATATGCGACTAAAATAAATTCACAAAAAATAACTTGGGGCTACTGGGTGACCTTGCCTGTTTGTAAAAAGTCTCTCAATAATAATGTATGTTGTTTGACACTTCATTATATCGCCTACACTTGAAAAGAAATATAAAAGATCCGACCTACATCCTTTTATATCGGGAATAGGCCGATATGTTTTTATATTACGTTGCAATAACCGACACACGGCTCTGTAAATGGAACTCTATTGCGAGAGTATTCAACGAAATTGGAGAAACGATCTACGGGACGACACACGGAGCTTTTATCAGTTTTATCCTCCTGAGACCTAGAAGAAATTGAATATAGAATCTTTTGGAACGCTATAAAAGTTCAATGGTAAATTGTGCAACAAGGGAGGTAAGGGGGATTTTGACATGCAAGTGTCAATAACTCGCGATAGCCGCAGGATAGCGTAGCGTTAGCGGAGCGCAATGATAGCGGTGCAGCGTTCCGCTCGCAATCCGCGCGCATTTCGCTCGCAATCCGCGCTTAGTTCCCGCCGGGGTCCGCTGGGCGCAACGCCAGCGTTCGTCCGGCGCACCGCTATCGTTGCGCTCCGCTGACGCTCCGCTACCGCTCCGCCTACGCTATCAGAAACGCCATTCGGCGACGGGGCCTGATCTGCGTCCGATAATCATAACAATAACATACGAAGTTCAAAGTGCTTTCCATATAGATAACGTGATACTGTGATATACAAAGTCTTCAACACTTGATCTGATATTATCATAAGTACTTAGAGATACAAAGTTTGAAACACTGCTTAACTACGCCGTTTAATGTGCCCGTCTTCTGTGATTACATATCGATTCGGTTAGACAGTCCACCGAGCTGGGGCGGACTTTTAATTCAACGGGGCTCTCTGTGATTGGGAATGGAAATTGGGTTCTAGCTGATTGGGGAAGACAATTGACCGTGACTGAATCAAGTTTTGACGGAACGTTCAGGATACAAAATCCTGTCTTTACTGTTTTAAATGTAGTATGTCGATGCCGAAAATGTTCATATGTTCTAGAGGGTATTTTTTTTTTCAAAACAATATTTTCCTATTTGATACTAAAATGAACTAAACAATTAAATTCCTTGGAGTTGCGTATTCACGACTAGCAAGATACTCAGGTCAGGACAAATCAAACGAGCCTAAACTAGATGGGGTTGCGTCGTTTATTCGTCGTTCCTATGGCCACCTCCCAAATCTTCAAGACCGATATCGATCGTTTACGCTATGGGTCGTTTAAGAAACCCTTATTCTTGACACTGACATGTCTAAATCGTAATAGACCTAATATTTGAGACATCTTAAAATTTGAATGAAACCTTTAACATAAGTATAATTATTTATTTATAGGTAACCTTTCGCCCTGGCTTTTATATACCTCAATCATCCTCAATTCATAAATGAAAACTGCATGGAAAATTTAGCAGTTATTGAGTTTATCACAGTTGTTAACAGTTGTTGTTGGCCTGTGCGGTGACGGGTTAAGAATTTCACCACCCCCTTTCTTCCCGTGGGTGTCGTAGAAGGCGACTATGGGATATGGGTTATATTGTGGCGTAGGCGGGAGGCTGGCAACCTGTCACTGCAATGTCACAGTTTCGTTTTCTTTCAACCCCTTATTTGCCGGGAGTGGCACTGAAGCTTTAGTAGTTTCATGTGTTCTGCCTACCCCTTTATGGGATACAGGCGTGATTGTATGTATGTTAACAAACACTAATTTGTAAGCAAGCGATATGACACCAAAAGTAGCGCAGAAAATTAGTAATAGTGTCCATAATAAACTTCGTCAACTCTCAAGTAATCTCAACACGTGCGGAACTTAGATACAAGATTATAAGTACATCGGAAACTTTGGGTGCGTGTTATATTTTTAAGGCAAAAGTTGCCAAGATTGCCGTTTTTAGGGTTCCGTTCCTCAACGGGAGACCGGAACCCTTATAAGATCAAGTTGTTTATCCGTCCGTCTGTCTGTAAATTTTGCATTTTTTTGATGTTAATAAACTTAGTGCGGCTCCTTTATTATATGACAGGAGGAAAACGACTAGACAGATCGCCTGATGGTACGCGATCACTGCTGCTCAATTGCTCATGGACATCCAAAACGCCACAAGGGTTGAAAATGCGCTGCCGGTATTGTTGTTGATGGGTGTAGTTGGAAATGCGGTGCCCGTATTTAAGATGGGTTTATTTTTTCTGAAAGGTATCGTATCGGTTTAGAAATACCGCAGGCGACTGTTTATTCCACAATTTGGCTGTCAAGCCAGGAAGTTTCTGGAGAACCGCACAGTTAAGACTGCCACCCATCGAAGAAATGGAGATGGAAATGAACTGTGAAGCGGTGGTGGCCGAGTGGATATGACGGACATTTAATCCGGAGGTTGCGGGTTTAAATCCTCGCAGCAATGAGTTTTTCGGAACTTAACTAGGAAATATCATTTAATATTTGCCACTAGCTTTCCGTGAAGTACGAGTACATTTGCGAAGGAATACAAAAAGATATACTATGTGAAGTCCCCAGTCCGCATTGGGCTATACCCGGAGCCCTCTTATACATGAAAGGAGGCTTGTGGCCAGCAGCGGGACGTAACTGACCTCAAATATTTATATTATTTTATTTCATTAAGGAAAACATCGTGAGGAAACCGGACTAATTCCAATAAGGTCTAGTTTACCCTTCGGGTTGGAAGATCAGATGGCATTTAAAACGTTAGACACTCGTAGTAGAGGCTCAGTAAATTACATCGTAGTTTCACATTGGATTAAAAATGCAGGTAAGCGCAGAACGCTCCGCAAATCCTTCTTTTCTGGGAAATAAATAAAATGGCAGACGCCTCTGCATTAGGGGCTGAGGGTTCCGTTGGATTTTAGGGACTTTATTGATAACTGGCAATTTGAAGTTCAAACTATTGGACAAAGTTGTATGTACTTAAATAATAAAAAGATTATGCGTTTCTTTTTATTCTTAGCCTGCAGTTTATGGCTGATGTCAACTAGGCTCGCCAAGTTGAATCGCAAAAATTCGTCTCCTCTACATTTAATATGAACGGTAAATTCGTTTTGACGCAATTTATTGAGATTCGATTCAAATTCCAACTCGTATTCGAACGAATTTGACATTATAAAATTAAACATGAAAAAACTGACAAAATGAAGGCAGCACAAGTCTTATACGTAGCGAATAAGTCACCTAACCTCATCTCATAATACCTCTATAATGTGACTACCGTCAAATCATCTTCATAATCCGACGGATTGTACGATCGGCCATCAACATCAAATAATAGCTGTCGCGTTGAACATCCAATATCGCTCGCATACTGAACACGCCATTTGCTTTACCCTCTAACAATACATACTGAAATTGGATATAGCTATTGGAATTGAATTCATATTCATAGTCTAGTTATATGGTAATGCAATAACAAGTTCACAATTTCAATAGAATAGTTCGGCACTCAATAGGAAACGTGTTAATGTCCGAAGCAGACGACAGACTGCATTTTGTAGTTGATGCTTTTCTGCAAACTGAAATTTAAGGCAACGCTGCTGGTACCCCGAAACTAGAAGTTCAACTCCTGCCTGGGGCAGTGCTTTGTGAATAGGTACCAAGGTTTAGTTTTATTATTGTTTATTTGTTTCGTTCGCAGTATTTTAAATTAGTATTTTTAAGTTTTTAATGTTTTTTTTGTAGACCGATCAGCGATTGACCCTAGTCACACCTGATGGAAAGTGAAGACAGAGTCTAAGATGAAGCTCGCCTATTCAGTAATAGCCTATTCACTCTTGTTTTAAAGAAACTGAGGTCGTATTTATCTGGGAACACAGATGTAAGGTACAGTGGGGCAAATCTCGACTGGAGGTCAATTGTAACTAATCCATCTTTTCCATTATTATATACACTATGATGTTGATTTCTACATGTATCCACTGAACACGCCTACCATATATAACCGGTGGATACTCTATTAAATAATGCAAACATTGTAAAACATGGAAAAAAGTCCAGTCCAGGATATTTGCCCCCCCGTCAAGATTTGCCCCGCTGTACCTTACCTTTTATATACATCAAATATATGTTAGAAAGGCAATGTTTTGGTTAGATTTGCTCCTGGTTTGGGTTGTAATATATTTCAGGTTGTAATAATTTTTTTTTCTTGCGGAATCCTACCAGAGGTGCCAGCGAGCATTTGGCTGAAATATTAATCCACACTTCAGTACAGTTCTTGGAAACGCCGAGTTATACGGCCGATGACGGGCTGCATAATTGAGTCAGCACTTGGTTTTATCGTTTGTTTCCATTACGAGAAATTGTCTGTGCATACCTTTAGACATGACGTGCTTTGAAATCGTACATAAAGGGTGCTTAATAGGGTACGATGTTTACAGTAGCAACAAAAATCTATCATTCTGGTTATAATATCGCAAATCCATACTTACTAATATTACCTCTATAAATGGGAAAGTGTGTGTCTGTTTGTTTGTCCGTCTTTCAAGGCAAAACGGAGCGACGAATAGACGTGATTTTTTAGGTGGAGATAGTTGGAGGGATGGAGAGTGACATAGGGTACTTTTTGTCTCTTTCTAACGCGAGCGAAGCCGCGGGTAAAAGCTAGTAGTAGATAATTCTTAAAATTAGACTTTTGTATCAAGTAAACAACGATCGGACCATCTTAGGACCTACTGCACGTGGCCCGTGGGCGGTCCTTCGTCAACCAGGAGGTAGGGATGACCCCCCTGGTCCGCAGCACTTCATAAGGATTGAGTGAGGAATATTCCAGGGTGATAGTCTGAGTCCTTTATGGTTCTGCCTAGCTCTGAATCCCCTCAGGAAGCTGCTGAAGAATTCTGGGCTAGGTTGCCGGCTTCGGAGAGAGGGTGAAGTCATCTCTCACCTTCTGTACATGGACGATTTCAAACTATTTTTGCACCGAACACCCAGGACCTGATGGTGCTATTGAAAACCACAGAAGTTTTCAGTACCGCCATCAGAATGGAGTTTGGTGTCGATAAGTGTGCGGTTATGCATGTACAGCGGGGGGAGGTTGTAAATTCAGAAAATTTACAACTTTCTGAGACGATGTTGGTCAGATCTATCTCTGAATCAGAAACCTATAAGTACCTTGGTATGTCTTATCTTCACAGTCATTGGGTATTGAGGATGACTGACAGTGAGTTAATTTTTTGTTAACAGCTTACGCTAAATGGGGGGGTTCTAAATTCTGAAAATGCCCTAGTGGCTGTGATAGTTAGACTAGCGATGCGGTTAGAAAACTGGATCATCTTTTTTATTTGATCGTAGAATCTTCCCAAAAGCAAACATCCCGCGGTTAAACCGTTTTACTCTGTCCCTGTGTCATAAGGTCCCTTTTAGTAGTAGTAGTAGTAGTAATCACTTTATTGTGTACAACAGTTTATATACAATTTGTAGGAATAGAGATACAAAGGCGAGCTTATCCCTATAAGGGATCTTTTCCAGCTTTTATAATGGAAAACCATCAATATTTCCACGTCACAGGGTTCCAGGAAGTATTCTCTGCCTCTGCAGTGCGACGTGCGTTCGAATTAACGTAACAACGTGAGATGTGACCGGACTTAATGAGCTGCGTGACTGAAAATATAAAGAGACGAGCGATTTATAAGGAGCAATACATAAGACTTGGTACAGATGTAGTGCCCAATGATTTTTCTTCGTATTTTTAACCCCTGACGCAAAAACGACGGGGTGTTATAAGTTTGACGTGTCTGTCTGTCTGTATGTTTGTCTGTCTGTCTGTGGGTGTCTAAAAATAAGAATATTTTCTAAACCAGAGGGCAAACTTGGCTTTATTGAATAAGATTTCCTCAAGATGTTTACCTTCACCGAAAAGCGACTGATTAATTAATATTTTGACATTTAGTACAGAAGTTCCTAAAAAATCACTTTTTCAAGCAATTGCTTCTGGCCGTTTTTGTAAAAAGTTTGTTATCAAAGCGGACTCAGGGTGTGTAGCCGAATGGCACAAACGCTTACGAAACGCTCACGAATCGAAACGGTCGTAAATATCTATCTCTATCGCTCGTGCGTATTGGCGCGACAGAGCCAGACTACCTTTCGCGGCGTTTCGTTTCGCGTCTCAGAAATGCCATTCAGCTACGGCACCAGGTAAGGAAAAGCTATATAAACTAAATTCTAAAGATGGTTTTGGTAATGAAAACTACATCACGAACGTTTAATTTTCCATTTACATTTGCAAAATCACACAAACTTTACGTTTTGCCTAGATGCTATCTTAAACATCTTTCAGAGGCGCAGACGAGATAAAGTGCGGCTATCTGTATGCTAATCCAGCCTGTCTGAGTTCGTAGCCAAATGCACTGACGCTTACGATAGATAGATAGATACATTCTTTATTCGTACCCACAACATATAGTCCTCCTCACCGACTTCGGTGACGGCGACCTCAGCAACTATGGATTACGCCTTTTGGGGGCTCTAATATGGCTGGCCAGGCCGAACTTCGTCTTAAAGACAGTGCTACAATGGAGTTGGCCAGAGGTATTGTATGTACCTATATACGTAGGAGGGCTTCGGTCTATCTTTGCGTCGCTGGCGTTACACAACATACCTACATAACATCACAAAGGCGGATCCAGCCTTCGTACTCCAGGGGACGATCACGTGGTCATCCAGGGGGAAGGGGGTGTCATGCACCCCTGGATCCACGCATGGAGCATCAGCAATTTGATATCAAGAAGGTAAAAAACAAAATCAAAGTGTAACACTACATCAACAACACAAAGTGTTCCGCCACTGAAACGCCGCAGTAAGGTTGGCTCTGTCGTGCCAATACGCAAGAGCGATAGAGATAGATAGCTACAATAGAGATATTATCGTAAGCGATTTCTGAGCGTTTGTGCAATCGGCTACGTAAACACTTAAACAGTATTAGCGAGACAGAGCCAGACTGCGTTTCATGCCATCTGGCGTCAACAATTGTCATTTCGGCTAGGCCGACTGGTTCCAACTGGTAAGGACTTTGGCTGATTGCTTTAGATATCTGCTTTTCCAAGCATTTTTAGCAGTGAACTTTTATCACTTTTATCGGGTTCCATTTAATAGTATTTTATGCAACAGGCGTTTAAAGGAGGTCAAAAAAGACGAGTGGTGTGGGTAACAATTTGAGGCGAAGCCGAAAATTGTTATTGAGACGCCACGAGTATTTTTTGACTCAGTTAAACACCGTTGCATACAATACTTTTTCTACGACCATGCACTTAGTTTTTAATAGTTTTCTTGAATAAATTTCGTGAAATTCACACTGTTTCCTGTATTTTGACTCAAAGGTTTGCACTGTCAGCTCGGCTGCGCAAAGCCTTCCCGCGCACGTCCGCAGTGTCGTTATAAGGCGTTGCCATGGTTACAGAGCCAAACAATGCGTTTTCAGTTTTTTCGATACTGCGCGCATGCGCGGAAAGCCGGCGGACGCTGGCTTTGGGGAATAGACCTTTATGTAGGGTTTTAAAGATCTGTGCACGACCCTGTAAATGACGAATAACAGTTCGGGAGTAGAAAAAAACCGTAATCGAATTTTTATCTTACATAAGTTGTAAAATTGAACTGTGTAATTTTGGAACCTTGCGCTATATTTATCTTTTATCTGTTATCTTTGTGGTGCAATCCAATAGAACATTGTGCAACAAGGGGAGGAAATAGAATATTACTGGCGAGAGTAAGTTAACACTCGAGTTAGTAATATTCATACTCACCAAGTTACACAAAATGTTTTTCATCACACTCGCAATGTAAAAAGTATGTAGGTAAATAGGTGTAAAAAATTAATTACGGTACTAGAAATTTCATTATTCCCTTGGAAGAACGATTTTTCTATAACTCACTCTCCACCTGCGTGCAATAGCATATTTAGTTTGCGTGTGTGGTGAAAAAAATATTTACTTATATTAGCACATACTAACTTGCAAAATAATAGTTATTGAACAACTTAAGATGTCAGGTTAAAATATGTACACAAATGAGAATGAAATGCAACTTTTGTATCAGTCTTTGTTGAAGGAGTGACCAGACACGGCTTTAAATGGTGGAAAGATTGAGGGCCTTTGCCCAGCAGTGGGACACGACAAGCTTCTAATAATAATCTCAGCTCTCTAAAAGCCTCTATGTCTTGGATCTATATCCCCACGCACGCCTTATAATTTATAAAACACGAGGCTCGAAATACCTCAGACAAAGTAATCAAAAACTTTTAATTTTGAAAAATTGTATAAATAAGTATAATTAGTGTTGAAGTAGCTAAACGATTTAGAAATAAATAAATACAATGTCATCAAACATAAAACGTTTATTGCTGCTTACATATTTAACTATAAGGTACATCGGGCCAAATCTCTACTGGGGGGCAATTGTAACTAATCCATTTATTCCATTATTACACTATGATGTTGAGTTATAGTTACATGTGACCACTGAAAACGCCTACCAAATATAACCAGTGGACACTCTAATTAATAATGTAGACATTGTAAAACTTGTACTATTATATATATTCTGTGGTAAAACATGGAAAAAAATGACCAGTTATATTTGCCCCCCAGTCAAGATTTGACCCGCTAAAATTATAGCTGGTATACATCAATTTATTATACACTCAACTTATTAGCTTGATTTTAGAAACTAGTACTAAACGAATAATTAATATTTTACATATAACTATATATTAAATTTAATAGTGAGACACAACTTGAGAAAACACGATTAGTCAAGCTGACTCAATTTATATATCAAAGTGCGCTTGTGTTTAAAAATACGTAAAAATTTTAATACGATATTAAAACTCATCTTGAATTAGAAAATACACTCCAAAGTATGTATGTATGTATGTATAAGCTTTATTGTACATAAAGGAAACAAAAGAGACACAGTTACAGTCAGTAATATACAATGTAGGCGGACTTATCCCTTAATGGGATCTCTTCCAGTCAACCTTTGAGGAAATGAGTAGAAGCGAATTAACGATGAGTAACCAATTTAAAATGTACAAACACTGAATCAAATGCAAATTCCTAATGCAAAGTCCTAATTTACTCATTGATTAAATACTATTAAGAATATAATTCTAATGGTAGATGTTTCATGTATCAGCTGTCTCATCAATTCATATCAGCTGTCTCTACTATCCTAGGATAAAATTAAAGGTGCAAGAACTTTTTTTATTTTATTATTATTATTATAAATGGGCTTACTCTTGGCCACAGACTAGCCAAAGGCAAAGACGTGGCCTACGATGGAGTGAGCTGAGAACATTTTAAACCAAAGATATACCGGTGTGAAGTTATCGGCCAAAAGTTGGCGGCCAAATGTTGGCCCATCTCGGCCGCCAACATTTGGCCGCCAACTTCACACTAAAATTAACCAACCAAATTAAGAAGTCCCATTTAATAATCTCCATACATAACAAAAAGGAGTACATAATAACAAAATAATATAAAAAATACTTGGTCACACCAAAGAAACTCGTTAAATATTTCATTTTTTCTGTCATCGGTAAAGGGACGGTCAGTCTCCTTGAAGATTATTGGATTAAAAATATGTCCTTATAGGTATGTACCTAATTTCTACGTAGATAATTGAGGTGGGGCAATAAATGTTGTAATATTGGTCGTAGTACAGCTTTTAGTTTTTTTGTAATTTATCTCCCACGCTGTTACTCAACGGTGGAATATTTACAAAAACTTCGAATTTCATTTTTTTACCCTAAGTTCTAGATCGATGATTGAGGCCGAGCTATGTAAGTTATATTAGGCGTCTAATAGGCTATTCAATTCAGATTTTAGTAGAGCTCTACCTCGTTTAGTATGGGCGGTATGACTCAGCAGCCGAATATTTTTCAAAAACTCTATCAAATGTCATTTTTTTACCCTAAGTTCTAGATCGATGATTGAGGCCGAGCTATGTAGGTTATATTAGGCGTCTAATAGGCTATTCAATTCAGATTTTAGTAGAGCTCTACCTCGTTTAGTATGGGCGGTATGACTCAGCAGCCGAATATTTTTCAAAAACTCTATCAAATGTCATTTTTTTACCCTAAGTTCTAGATCGATGATTGAGGCCGAGCTATGTAAGTTATATTAGGCGTCTAATAGGATATTCAATTCAGATTTTAGTAGAGCTCTACCTCGTTTAGTATGGGCGGTATGACTCAGCAGCCGAATATTTTTCAAAAACTCTATCAAATGTCATTTTTTTACCCTAAGTTCTAGATCGATGATTGAGGCCGAGCTATGTAGGTTTTATTAGGCGTCTAATAGGCTATTCAATTCAGATTTTAGTAGAGCTCTACCTCGTTTAGTATGGGCGGTATGACTCAGCAGCCGAATATTATTCAAAAACTCTATCAAATGTCATTTTTTTACCCTAAGTTCTAGATCGATGATTGAGGCCGAGCTATGTAGGTTATATTAGGCGTCTAATAGGCTATTCAATTCAGATTTTAGTAGAGCTCTACCTCGTTTAGTATGGGCGGTATGACTCAGCAGCCGAATATTTTTCAAAAACTCTATCAAATGTCATTTTTTTACCCTAAGTTCTAGATCGATGATTGAGGCCGAGCTATGTAGGTTATATTAGGCGTCTAATAGGCTATTCAATTCAGATTTTAGTAGAGCTCTACCTCGTTTAGTATGGGCGGTATGACTCAGCAGCCGAATATTTTTCAAAAACTCTATCAAATGTCATTTTTTTACCCTAAGTTCTAGATCGATGATTGAGGCCGAGCTATATAGGTTATATTAGGCGTCTAATAGGCTATTCAATTCAGGTTTTAGTAGAGCTCTACCTCGTTTAGTATGGGCGGTATGACTCAGCAGCCGAATATTTTTCAAAAACTCTATCAAATGTAATTTTTTTACCCTAAGTTCTAGATCGATGATTGAGGCCGAGCTATGTAAGTTATATTAGGCGTCTAATAGGATATTCAATTCAGATTTTAGTAGAGCTCTACCTCGTTTAGTATGGGCGGTATGACTCAGTAGCTTAATATTTTTCAAAAACTATCAAATGTCATTTTTTTACCCTAAGTTCTAGATCGATGATTGAGGCCGAGCTATGTAGGTTATATTAGGCGTCTAATAGGCTATTCAATTCAGATTTTAGTAGAGCTCTACCTCGTTTAGTATGGGCGGTATGACTCAGCAGCCGAATATTTTTCAAAAACTCTATCAAATGTCATTTTTTTACCCTAAGTTCTAGATCGATGATTGAGGCCGAGCTATGTAGGTTATATTAGGCGTCTAATAGGCTATTCAATTCAGATTTTAGTAGACCTCTACCTCGTTTAGTATGGGCGGTATGACTCAGCAGCCGAATATTTTTCAGAAACTCTATCAAATGCCATTTTTTTACCCTAAGTTCTAGATCGATGATTGAGGCCGAGCTATGTAGGTTATATTAGGCATCTAATAGGCTATTCAATTCAGATTTTAGTAGAGCTCTACCTCGTTTAGTATGGGCGGTATGACTCAGCAGCCGGATATTATTCAAAAACTCTATCAAATGTAATTTTTTTACCCTAAGTTCTAGATCGATGATTGAGGCCGAGCTATGTAGGTTATATGAGGCGTCTAATAGGCTATTCAATTCAGATTTTAGTAGAGCTCTACCTCGTTTAGTATGGGCGATATGACTCAGCAGCCGAATATTATTCAAAAACTCTATCAAATGTAATTTTTTTACCCTAAGTTCTAGATCGATGATTGAGGCCGAGCTATGTAGGTTATATTAGGCGTCTAATAGGCTATTCAATTCAGATTTTAGTAGAGCTCTACCTCGTTTAGTATGGGCGGTATGACTCAGCAGCCGAATATTTTTCAAAAACTCTGTCAAATGTCATTTTTTTACCCTAAGTTCTAGATCGATGATTGAGGCCGAGCTATGTAAGTTATATTAGGCGTCTAATAGGATATTCAATTCAGATTTTAGTAGAGCTCTACCTCGTTTAGTATGGGCGGTATGACTCAGCAGCCGAATATTTTTCAAAAACTCTATCAAATGTCATTTTTTTACCCTAAGTTCTAGATCGATGATTGAGGCCGAGCTATGTAAGTTATATTAGGCGTCTAATAGGATATTCAATTCAGATTTTAGTAGAGCTCTACCTCGTTTAGTATGGGCGGTATGACTCAGCAGCCGAATATTTTTCAAAAACTCTGTCAAATGTCATTATTTTACCCTAAGTCCTAGATCGATGATTGAGGCCGAGCTATGTAGGTTATATTAGGCGTCTAATAGGCTATTCAATTCAGATTTTAGTAGAGCTCTACCTCGTTTAGTATGGGCGGTATGACTCAGCAGCCGAATATTTTTCAAAAACTCTATCAAATGTCATTTTTTTACCCTAAGTTCTAGATCGATGATTGAGGCCGAGCTATATAGGTTATATTAGGCGTCTAATAGGCTATTCAATTCAGGTTTTAGTAGAGCTCTACCTCGTTTAGTATGGGCGGTATCACTCAGCAGCCGAATATTTTTCAAAAACTCTATCAAATGTCATTTTTTTACCCTAAGTTCTAGATCGATGATTGAGGCCGAGCTATGTAGGTTATATTAGGCGTCTAATAGGCTATTCAATTCAGATTTTAGTAGAGCTCTACCTCGTTTAGTATGGGCGGTATGACTCAGCAGCCGAATATTTTTCAAAAACTCTATCAAATGTCATTTTTTTACCCTAAGTTCTAGATCGATGATTGAGGCCGAGCTATGTAAGTTATATTAGGCGTCTAATAGGATATTCAATTCAGATTTTAGTAGAGCTCTACCTCGTTTAGTATGGGCGGTATGACTCAGTAGCTTAATATTTTTCAAAAACTATCAAATGTCATTTTTTTACCCTAAGTTCTAGATCGATGATTGAGGCCGAGCTATGTAGGTTATATTAGGCGTCTAATAGGCTATTCAATTCAGATTTTAGTAGAGCTCTACCTCGTTTAGTATGGGCGGTATGACTCAGCAGCCGAATATTTTTCAAAAACTCTATCAAATGTCATTTTTTTACCCTAAGTTCTAGATCGATGATTGAGACCGAGCTATGTAGGTTATATTAGGCGTCTAATAGGCTATTCAATTCAGATTTTAGTAGAGCTCTACCTCGTTTAGTATGGGCGGTATGACTCAGCAGCCGAATATTTTTCAAAAACTCTATCAAATGTCATTTTTTTACCCTAAGTTCTAGATCGATGATTGAGGCCGAGCTATGTAGGTTATATTAGGCGTCTAATAGGCTATTCAATTCAGATTTTAGTAGACCTCTACCTCGTTTAGTATGGGCGGTATGACTCAGCAGCCGAATATTTTTCAGAAACTCTATCAAATGTCATTTTTTTACCCTAAGTTCTAGATCGATGATTGAGGCCGAGCTATGTAGGTTATATTAGGCAACTAATAGGCTATTCAATTCAGATTTTAGTAGAGCTCTACCTCGTTTAGTATGGGCGGTATGACTCAGCAGCCGGATATTATTCAAAAACTCTATCAAATGTAATTTTTTTACCCTAAGTTCTAGATCGATGATTGAGGCCGAGCTATGTAGGTTATATGAGGCGTCTAATAGGCTATTCAATTCAGGTTTTAGTAGAGCTCTACCTCGTTTAGTATGGGCGATATGACTCAGCAGCCGAATATTATTCAAAAACTCTATCAAATGTAATTTTTTTACCCTAAGTTCTAGATCGATGATTGAGGCCGAGCTATGTAGGTTATATTAATCGTCTAATAGGCTATTCAATTCAGGTTTTAGTAGAGCTCTACCTCGTTTAGTATGGGCGGTATGACTCAGCAGCCGAATATTTTTCAAAAACTCTGTCAAATGTCATTTTTTTACCCTAAGTTCTAGATCGATGATTGAGGCCGAGATATAAAGGTTATATTAGGCGTGTAATAGGCTATTCAATTCAGATTTTAGTAGAGCTCTACCTCGTTTAGTATGGGCGGTATGACTCAGCAGCCGAATATTTTTCAAAAACTCTATCAAATGTCATTTTTTTACCCTAAGTTCTAGATCGATGATTGAGGCCGAGCTATGTAGGTTATATTAGGCGTCTAATAGGCTATTCAATTCAGATTTTAGTAGAGCTCTACCTCGTTTAGTATGGGCGGTATGACTCAGCAGCCGAATATTTTTCAAAAACTCTGTCAAATGTCATTTTTTTACCCTAAGTTCTAGATCGATGATTGAGGCCGAGCTATGTAGGTTATATTAGGCGTCTAATAGGCTATTCAATTCAGATTTTAGTAGAGCTCTACCACGTTTAGTATGGGCGGTATGACTCAGCAGCCGAATATTATTCAAAAACTCTATCAAATGTAATTTTTTTACCCTAAGTTCTAGATCGATGATTGAGGCCGAGCTATATAGGTTATATTAGGCGTCTAATAGGCTATTCAATTCAGATTTTAGTAGAGCTCTACCTCGTTTAGTATGAGCGGTATGACTCAGCAGCCGAATATTATTCAAAAACTCTATCAAATGTCATTTTTTTACCCTAAGTTCTAGATCGATGATTGAGGCCGACCTATGTAGGTTATATGAGGCGTCTAATAGGATATTCAATTCAGATTTTAGTAGAGCTCTACCTCGTTTAGTATGGGCGGTATGACTCAGCAGCCGAATATTTTTCAAAAACTCTATCAAATGACATTATTTTACCCTAAGTTCTAGATCGATGATTGAGGCCGAGCTATGTAGGTTATATTAGGCGTCTAATAGGCTATTCAATTCAAATTTTAGTAGAGCTCTACCTCGTTTAGTATGGGCGGTATGACTCAGCAGCCAAATATTTTTCAAAAACTCTATCAAATGTCATTTTTTTACCCTAAGTTCTAGATCGATGATTGAGGCCGAGCTATGTAGGTTATATTAGGCGTCTAATAGGCTATTCAATTCAGATTTTAGTAGAGCTCTACCTCGTTTAGTATGGGCGGTATGACTCAGCAGCCGAATATTTTTCAAAAACTCTATCAAATGTCATTTTTTTACCCTAAGTTCTAGATCGATGATTGAGGCCGAGCTATGTAGGTTATATTAGGCGTGTAATAGGCTATTCAATTCAGATTTTAGTAGAGCTCTACCTCGTTTAGTATGGGCGGTATGACTCATCAGCCGAATATTTTTCAAAAACTCTATCAAATGTCATTTTTTTACCCTAAGTTCTAGATCGATGATTGAGGCCGAGCTATGTAGGTTATATTAGGCGTCTAATAGGCTATTCAATTCAGATTTTAGTAGAGCTCTACCTCGTTTAGTATGGGCGGTATGACTCAGCAGCCGAATATTTTTCAAAAACTCTATCAAATGTCATTTTTTTACCCTAAGTTCTAGATCGATGATTGAGGCCGAGCTATGTAGGTTATATTAGGCGTCTAATAGGCTATTCAATTCAGATTTTAGTAGAGCTCTACCTCGTTTAGTATGGGCGGTATGAATCAGCAGCCGAATATTTTTAAAAAACTCTATCAAATGACATTTTTTTACCCTGAGTTCTAGATCGATGATTGAGGCCGATCTATGTAGGTTATATTAGGCATCTAAGAGGCTATTCAATTCAGATTTTAGTAGAGCTCTACCTCGTTTAGTATGGGCGGTATTACTCAGCAGCCGAATATTTTTCAAAAACTCTATCAAATGTCATTTTTTTACCCTAAGTTCTAGACCGATGATTGAGGCCGAGCTATGTAAGTTATATTAGGCGTCTAATAGGATATTCAATTCAGATTTTAGTAGAGCTCTACCTCGTTTAGTATGGGCGGTATGACTCAGCAGCCGAATATTTTTCAAAAACTCTGTCAAATGTCATTTTTTTACCCTAAGTTCTAGATCGATGATTGAGGCCGAGCTATGTAGGTTATATTAGGCGTCTAATAGGCTATTCAATTCAGATTTTAGTAGAGTTCTACCTCGTTTAGTATGGGCGGTATGACTCAGCAGCCGAATATTTTTCAAAAACTCTATCAAATGTCATTTTTTTACCCTAAGTTCTAGATCGATGATTGAGGCCGAGCTATGTAAGTTATATTAGGCGTCTAATAGGATATTCAATTCAGATTTTAGTAGAGCTCTACCTCGTTTAGTATGGGCGGTATGACTCAGCAGCCGAATATTTTTCAAAAACTCTATCAAATGTCATTTTTTTACCCTTAGTTCTAGATCGATGATTGAGGCCGAGCTATGTAAGTTATATTAGGCGTCTAATAGGATATTCAATTTAGATTTTAGTAGAGCTCTACCTCGTTTAGTATGGGCGGTATGACTCAGCAGCCGAATATTTTTCAAAAACTCTATCAAATGTCATTTTTTTACCCTTAGTTCTAGATCGATGATTGAGGCCGAGCTATGTAAGTTATATTAGGCGTCTAATAGGATATTCAATTCAGATTTTAGTAGAGCTCTACCTCGTTTAGTATGGGCGGTATGACTCAGCAGCCGAATATTTTTCAAAAACTCTGTCAAATGTCATTTTTTTACCCTAAGTTCTAGATCGATGATTGAGGCCGAGCTATGTAGGTTATATTAGGCGTCTAATAGGCTATTCAATTCAGATTTTAGTAGAGCTCTACCACGTTTAGTATGGGCGGTATGACTCAGCAGCCGAATATTATTCAAAAACTCTATCAAATGTAATTTTTTTACCCTAAGTTCTAGATCGATGATTGAGGCCGAGCTATATAGGTTATATTAGGCGTCTAATAGGCTATTCAATTCAGATTTTAGTAGAGCTCTACCTCGTTTAGTATGAGCGGTATGACTCAGCAGCCGAATATTATTCAAAAACTCTATCAAATGTCATTTTTTTACCCTAAGTTCTAGATCGATGATTGAGGCCGACCTATGTAGGTTATATGAGGCGTCTAATAGGATATTCAATTCAGATTTTAGTAGAGCTCTACCTCGTTTAGTATGGGCGGTATGACTCAGCAGCCGAATATTTTTCAAAAACTCTATCAAATGACATTTTTTTACCCTAAGTTCTAGATCGATGATTGAGGCCGAGCTATGTAGGTTATATTAGGCGTCTAATAGGCTATTCAATTCAGATTTTAGTAGAGCTCTACCTCGTTTAGTATGGGCGGTATGACTCAGCAGCCGAATATTTTTCAAAAACTCTATCAAATGTCATTTTTTTACCCTAAGTTCTAGATCGATGATTGAGGCCGAGCTATGAAGGTTATATTAGGCGTCTAATAGGCTATTCAATTCAGATTTTAGTAGAGCTCTACCTCGTTTAGTATGGGCGGTATGACTCAGCAGCCGAATATTTTTCAAAAACTCTATCAAATGTCATTTTTTTACCCTAAGTTCTAGATCGATGATTGAGGCCGAGCTATGTAGGTTATATTAGGCGTGTAATAGGCTATTCAATTCAGATTTTAGTAGAGCTCTACCTCGTTTAGTATGGGCGGTATGACTCATCAGCCGAATATTTTTCAAAAACTCTATCAAATGTCATTTTTTTACCCTAAGTTCTAGATCGATGATTGAGGCCGAGCTATGTAGGTTATATTAGGCGTCTAATAGGCTATTCAATTCAGATTTTAGTAGAGCTCTACCTCGTTTAGTATGGGCGGTATGACTCAGCAGCCGAATATTTTTCAAAAACTCTATCAAATGTCATTTTTTTACCCTAAGTTCTAGATCGATGATTGAGGCCGAGCTATGTAGGTTATATTAGGCGTCTAATAGGCTATTCAATTCAGATTTTAGTAGAGCTCTACCTCGTTTAGTATGGGCGGTATGAATCAGCAGCCGAATATTTTTAAAAAACTCTATCAAATGACATTTTTTTACCCTGAGTTCTAGATCGATGATTGAGGCCGATCTATGTAGGTTATATTAGGCATCTAATAGGCTATTCAATTCAGATTTTAGTAGAGCTCTACCTCGTTTAGTATGGGCGGTATTACTCAGCAGCCGAATATTTTTCAAAAACTCTATCAAATGTCATTTTTTTACCCTAAGTTCTAGATCGATGATTGAGGCCGAGCTATGTAAGTTATATTAGGCGTCTAATAGGATATTCAATTCAGATTTTAGTAGAGCTCTACCTCGTTTAGTATGGGCGGTATGACTCAGCAGCCGAATATTTTTCAAAAACTCTGTCAAATGTCATTTTTTTACCCTAAGTTCTAGATCGATGATTGAGGCCGAGCTATGTAGGTTATATTAGGCGTCTAATAGGCTATTCAATTCAGATTTTAGTAGAGTTCTACCTCGTTTAGTATGGGCGGTATGACTCAGCAGCCGAATATTTTTCAAAAACTCTATTCAATGTCATTTTTTTACCCTAAGTTCTAGATCGATGATTGAGGCCGAGCTATGTAAGTTATATTAGGCGTCTAATAGGCTATTCAATTCAGATTTTAGTAGAGCTCTACCTCGTTTAGTATGGGCGGTATGACTCAGCAGCCGAATATTTTTCAAAAACTCTATCAAATGTCATTTTTTTACCCTAAGTTCTAGATCGATGATTGAGGCCGAGCTATGTAGGTTATATTAGGCGTCTAATAGGCTATTCAATTCAAATTTTAGTAGAGCTCTACCTCGTTTAGTATGGGCGGTATGACTCAGCAGCCGAATATTTTTCAAAAACTCTATCAAATGTCATTTTTTTACCCTAAGTTCTAGATCGATGATTGAGGCCGAGCTATGTAGGTTATATTAGGCGTCTAATAGGCTATTCAATTCAGATTTTAGTAGAGCTCTACCTCGTTTAGTATGGGCGGTATGACTCAGCAGCCGAATATTTTTCAAAAACTCTATCAAATGTCATTTTTTTACCCTAAGTTCTAGATCGATGATTGAGACCGAGCTATGTAGGTTATATTAGGCGTCTAATAGGCTATTCAATTCAGATTTTAGTAGAGCTCTACCTCGTTTAGTATGGGCGGTATGACTCAGCAGCCGAATATTTTTCAAAAACTCTATCAAATGTCATTTTTTTACCCTAAGTTCTAGATCGATGATTGAGGCCGAGCTATGTAGGTTATATTAGGCGTCTAATAGGCTATTCAATTCAGATTTTAGTAGACCTCTACCTCGTTTAGTATGGGCGGTATGACTCAGCAGCCGAATATTTTTCAGAAACTCTATCAAATGTCATTTTTTTACCCTAAGTTCTAGATCGATGATTGAGGCCGAGCTATGTAGGTTATATTAGGCAACTAATAGGCTATTCAATTCAGATTTTAGTAGAGCTCTACCTCGTTATGTATGGGCGGTATGACTCAGCAGCCGGATATTATTCAAAAACTCTATCAAATGTAATTTTTTTACCCTAAGTTCTAGATCGATGATTGAGGCCGAGCTATGTAGGTTATATGAGGCGTCTAATAGGCTATTCAATTCAGATTTTAGTAGAGCTCTACCTCGTTTAGTATGGGCGATATGACTCAGCAGCCGAATATTATTCAAAAACTCTATCAAATGTAATTTTTTTACCCTAAGTTCTAGATCGATGATTGAGGCCGAGCTATGTAGGTTATATTAGGCGTCTAATAGGCTATTCAATTCAGGTTTTAGTAGAGCTCTACCTCGTTTAGTATGGGCGGTATGACTCAGCAGCCGAATATTTTTCAAAAACTCTATTCAATGTCATTTTTTTACCCTAAGTTCTAGATCGATGATTGAGGCCGAGCTATGTAGGTTATATTAGGCGTCTAATAGGCTATTCAATTCAGATTTTAGTAGAGCTCTACCTCGTTTAGTATGGGCGGTATGACTCAGCAGCCGAATATTTTTCAAAAACTCTATCAAATGTCATTTTTTTACCCTAAGTTCTAGATCGATGATTGAGGCCGAGCTATGTAAGTTATATTAGGCGTCTAATAGGATATTCAATTCAGATTTTAGTAGAGCTCTACCTCGTTTAGTATGGGCGGTATGACTCAGCAGCCGAATATTTTTCAAAAACTCTATCAAATGTCATTTTTTTACCCTAAGTTCTAGATCGATGATTGAGGCCGAGCTATGTAGGTTATATTAGGCGTCTAATAGGCTATTCAATTCAGATTTTAGTAGAGCTCTACCTCGTTTAGTATGGGCGGTATGACTCAGCAGCCGAATATTTTTAAAAAACTCTATCAAATGTCATTTTTTTACCCTAAGTTCTAGATCGATGATTGAGGCCGAGCTATGTAGGTTATATTAGGCGTCTAATAGGCTATTCAATTCAGATTTTAGTAGAGCTCTACCTCGTTTAGTATGGGCGGTATGACTCAGCAGCCGAATATTTTTCAAAAACTCTATCAAATGTCATTTTTTTACCCTAAGTTCTAGATCGATGATTGAGGCCGAGCTATGTAAGTTATATTAGGCGTCTAATAGGATATTCAATTCAGATTTTAGTAGAGCTCTACCTCGTTTAGTATGGGCGGTATGACTCAGCAGCCGAATATTTTTCAAAAACTCTATCAAATGTCATTTTTTTACCCTAAGTTCTAGATCGATGATTGAGGCCGAGCTATGTAGGTTATATTAGGCGTCTAATAGGCTATTCAATTCAGATTTTAGTAGAGCTCTACCTCGTTTAGTATGGGCGGTATGACTCAGCAGCCGAATATTTTTCAAAAACTCTATCAAATGTCATTTTTTTACCCTAAGTTCTAGATCGATGATTGAGGCCGAGCTATGTAGGTTATATTAGGCGTCTAATAGGCTATTCAATTCAGATTTTAGTAGAGCTCTACCTCGTTTAGTATGGGCGGTATGACTCAGCAGCCGAATATTTTTCAAAAACTCTATCAAATGTCATTTTTTTACCCTAAGTTCTAGATCGATGATTGAGGCCGAGCTATGTAGGTTATATTAGGCGTCTAATAGGCTATTCAATTCAGATTTTAGTAGAGCTCTACCTCGTTTAGTATGGGCGGTATGACTCAGCAGCCGAATATTTTTCAAAAACTCTATCAAATGTCATTTTTTTACCCTAAGTTCTAGATCGATGATTGAGGCCGAGCTATGTAGGTTATATTAGGCGTCTAATAGGATATTCAATTCAGATTTTAGTAGAGCTCTACCTCGTTTAGTATGGGCGGTATGACTCAGCAGCCGAATATTTTTCAAAAACTCTATCAAATGTCATTTTTTTACCCTAAGTTCTAGATCGATGATTGAGGCCGAGCTATGTAGGTTATATTAGGCGTCTAATAGGCTATTCAATTCAGATTTTAGTAGAGCTCTACCTCGTTTAGTATGGGCGGTATGACTCAGCAGCCGAATATTTTTCAAAAACTCTATCAAATGTCATTTTTTTACCCTAAGTTCTAGATCGATGATTGAGGCCGAGCTATGTAGGTTATATTAGGCGTCTAATAGGCTATTCAATTCAGATTTTAGTAGAGCTCTACCTCGTTTAGTATGGGCGGTATGACTCAGCAGCCGAATATTTTTCAAAAACTCTATCAAATGTCATTTTTTTACCCTAAGTTCTAGATCGATGATTGAGGCCGAGCTATGTAGGTTATATTAGGCGTCTAATAGGCTATTCAATTCAGATTTTAGTAGAGCTCTACCTCGTTTAGTATGGGCGGTATGACTCAGCAGCCGAATATTTTTCAAAAACTCTATCAAATGTCATTTTTTTACCCTAAGTTCTAGATCGATGATTGAGGCCGAGCTATGTAGGTTATATTAGGCGTCTAATAGGCTATTCAATTCAGATTTTAGTAGAGCTCTACCTCGTTTAGTATGGGCGGTATGACTCAGCAGCCGAATATTTTTCAAAAACTCTATCAAATGTCATTTTTTTACCCTAAGTTCTAGATCGATGATTGAGGCCGAGCTATGTAGGTTATATTAGGCGTCTAATAGGCTATTCAATTCAGATTTTAGTAGAGCTCTACCTCGTTTAGTATGGGCGGTATGACTCAGCAGCCGAATATTTTTCAAAAACTCTATCAAATGTCATTTTTTTACCCTAAGTTCTAGATCGATGATTGAGGCCGAGCTATGTAGGTTATATTAGGCGTCTAATAGGATATTCAATTCAGATTTTAGTAGAGCTCTACCTCGTTTAGTATGGGCGGTATGACTCAGCAGCCGAATATTTTTCAAAAACTCTATCAAATGTCATTTTTTTACCCTAAGTTCTAGATCGATGATTGAGGCCGAGCTATGTAGGTTATATTAGGCGTCTAATAGGCTATTCAATTCAGATTTTAGTAGAGCTCTACCTCGTTTAGTATGGGCGGTATGACTCAGCAGCCGAATATTATTCAAAAACTCTATCAAATGTCATTTTTTTACCCTAAGTTCTAGATCGATGATTGAGGCCGAGCTATGTAGGTTATATTAGGCGTCTAATAGGCTATTCAATTCAGATTTTAGTAGAGCTCTACCTCGTTTAGTATGGGCGGTATGACTCAGCAGCCGAATATTATTCAAAAACTCTATCAAATGTCATTTTTTTACCCTAAGTTCTAGATCGATGATTGAGGCCGAGCTATGTAGGTTATATTAGGCGTCTAATAGGCTATTCAATTCAGATTTTAGTAGAGCTCTACCTCGTTTAGTATGGGCGGTATGACTCAGCAGCCGAATATTTTTCAAAAACTCTATCAAATGTCATTTTTTTACCCTAAGTTCTAGATCGATGATTGAGGCCGAGCTATGTAGGTTATATTAGGCGTCTAATAGGCTATTCAATTCAGATTTTAGTAGAGCTCTACCTCGTTTAGTATGGGCGGTATGACTCAGCAGCCGAATATTTTTCAAAAACTCTATCAAATGTCATTTTTTTACCCTAAGTTCTAGATCGATGATTGAGGCCGAGCTATGTAAGTTATATTAGGCGTCTAATAGGATATTCAATTCAGATTTTAGTAGAGCTCTACCTCGTTTAGTATGGGCGGTATGACTCAGCAGCCGAATATTTTTCAAAAACTCTATCAAATGTCATTTTTTTACCCTAAGTTCTAGATCGATGATTGAGGCCGAGCTATGTAGGTTATATTAGGCGTCTAATAGGCTATTCAATTCAGATTTTAGTAGAGCTCTACCTCGTTTAGTATGGGCGGTATGAATCAGCAGCCGAATATTTTTAAAAAACTCTATCAAATGACATTTTTTTACCCTGAGTTCTAGATCGATAATTGAGGCCGATCTATGTAGGTTATATTAGGCATCTAAGAGGCTATTCAATTCAGATTTTAGTAGAGCTCTACCTTGTTTAGTATGGGCGGTATTACTCAGCAGCCGAATATTTTTCAAAAACTCTATCAAATGTCATTTTTTTACCCTAAGTTCTAGATCGATGATTGAGGCCGAGCTATGTAAGTTATATTAGGCGTCTAATAGGATATTCAATGCAGATTTTAGTAGAGCTCTACCTCGTTTAGTATGGGCGGTATGACTCAGCAGCCGAATATTTTTCAAAAACTCTGTCAAATGTCATTTTTTTACCCTAAGTTCTAGATCGATGATTGAGGCCGAGCTATGTAGGTTATATTAGGCGTCTAATAGGCTATTCAATTCAGATTTTAGTAGAGTTCTACCTCGTTTAGTATGGGCGGTATGACTCAGCAGCCGAATATTTTTCAAAAACTCTATCAAATGTCATTTTTTTACCCTAAGTTCTAGATCGATGATTGAGGCCGAGCTATGTAAGTTATATTAGGCGTCTAATAGGATATTCAATTCAGATTTTAGTAGAGCTCTACCTCGTTTAGTATGGGCGGTATGACTCAGCAGCCGAATATTTTTCAAAAACTCTATCAAATGTCATTTTTTTACCCTTAGTTCTAGATCGATGATTGAGGCCGAGCTATGTAAGTTATTTTACGCGTCTAATAGGCTATTCAATTCAGATTTTAGTAGAGCTCTACCTCGTTTAGTATGGGCGGTATGACTCAGCAGCCGAATATTTTTCAAAAACTCTATCAAATGTCATTTTTTTACCCTTAGTTCTAGATCGATGATTGAGGCCGAGCTATGTAAGTTATATTAGGCGTCTAATAGGATATTCAATTCAGATTTTAGTAGAGCTCTACCTCGTTTAGTATGGGCGATATGACTCAGCAGCCGAATATTATTCAAAAACTCTATCAAATGTAATTTTTTTACCCTAAGTTCTAGATCGATGATTGAGGCCGAGCTATGTAGGTTATATTAGGCGTCTAATAGGCTATTCAATTCAGGTTTTAGTAGAGCTCTACCTCGTTTAGTATGGGCGGTATGACTCAGCAGCCGAATATTTTTCAAAAACTCTGTCAAATGTCATTTTTTTACCCTAAGTTCTAGATCGATGATTGAGGCCGAGATATGTAGGTTATATTAGGCGTGTAATAGGCTATTCAATTCAGATTTTAGTAGAGCTCTACCTCGTTTAGTATGGGCGGTATGACTCAGCAGCCGAATATTTTTCAAAAACTCTATCAAATGTCATTTTTTTACCCTAAGTTCTAGATCGATGATTGAGGCCGAGCTATGTAAGTTATATTAGGCGTCTAATAGGATATTCAATTCAGATTTTAGTAGAGCTCTACCTCGTTTAGTATGGGCGGTATGACTCAGCAGCCGAATATTTTTCAAAAACTCTGTCAAATGTCATTATTTTACCCTAAGTCCTAGATCGATGATTGAGGCCGAGCTATGTAGGTTATATTAGGCGTCTAATAGGCTATTCAATTCAGATTTTAGTAGAGCTCTACCTCGTTTAGTATGGGCGGTATGACTCAGCAGCCGAATATTTTTCAAAAACTATCAAATGTCATTTTTTTACCCTAAGTTCTAGATCGATGATTGAGGCCGAGCTATGTAGGTTATATTAGGCGTGTAATAGGCTATTCAATTCAGATTTTAGTAGAGCTCTACCTCGTTTAGTATGGGCGGTATGACTCATCAGCCGAATATTTTTCAAAAACTCTATCAAATGTCATTTTTTTACCCTAAGTTCTAGATCGATGATTGAGGCCGAGCTATGTAGGTTATATTAGGCGTCTAATAGGCTATTCAATTCAGATTTTAGTAGAGCTCTACCTCGTTTAGTATGGGCGGTATGACTCAGCAGCCGAATATTTTTCAAAAACTCTATCAAATGTCATTTTTTTACCCTAAGTTCTAGATCGATGATTGAGGCCAAGCTATGTAGGTTATATTAGGCGTCTAATAGGCTATTCAATTCAGATTTTAGTAGAGCTCTACCTCGTTTAGTATGGGCGGTATGAATCAGCAGCCGAATATTTTTAAAAAACTCTATCAAATGACATTTTTTTACCCTGAGTTCTAGATCGATGATTGAGGCCGATCTATGTAGGTTATATTAGGCATCTAATAGGCTATTCAATTCAGATTTTAGTAGAGCTCTACCTCGTTTAGTATGGGCGGTATTACTCAGCAGCCGAATATTTTTCAAAAACTCTATCAAATGTCATTTTTTTACCCTAAGTTCTAGGTCGATGATTGAGGCCGAGCTATGTAGGTTATATTATGCGTCTAATAGGCTATTCAATTCAGATTTTAGTAGAGCTCTACCACGTTTAGTATGGGCGGTATGACTCAGCAGCCGAATATTTTTCAAAAACTCTATCAAATGTCATTTTTTTACCCTAAGTTCTAGATCGATGATTGAGGCCGAGCTATGTAGGTTATATTAGGCGTCTAATAGGCTATTCAATTCAGATTTTAGTAGAGCTCTACCTCGTTTAGTATGGGCGGTATGACTCAGCAGCCGAATATTTTTCAAAAACTCTATCAAATGTCATTTTTTTACCCTAAGTTCTAGATCGATGATTGAGGCCGAGCTATGTAGGTTATATTAGGCAACTAATAGGCTATTCAATTCAGATTTTAGTAGAGCTCTACCTCGTTTAGTATGGGCGATATGACTCAGCAGCCGAATATTATTCAAAAACTCTATCAAATGTAATTTTTTTACCCTAAGTTCTAGATCGATGATTGAGGCCGAGCTATGTAGGTTATATTAGGCGTCTAATAGGCTATTCAATTCAGGTTTTAGTAGAGCTCTACCTCGTTTAGTATGGGCGGTATGACTCAGCAGCCGAATATTTTTCAAAAACTCTATTCAATGTCATTTTTTTACCCTAAGTTCTAGATCGATGATTGAGGCCGAGCTATGTAGGTTATATTAGGCGTCTAATAGGCTATTCAATTCAGATTTTAGTAGAGCTCTACCTCGTTTAGTATGGGCGGTATGACTCAGCAGCCGAATATTTTTCAAAAACTCTATCAAATGTCATTTTTTTACCCTAAGTTCTAGATCGATGATTGAGGCCAAGCTATGTAGGTTATATTAGGCGTCTAATAGGCTATTCAATTCAGATTTTAGTAGAGCTCTACCTCGTTTAGTATGGGCGGTATGAATCAGCAGCCGAATATTTTTAAAAAACTCTATCAAATGACATTTTTTTACCCTGAGTTCTAGATCGATGATTGAGGCCGATCTATGTAGGTTATATTAGGCATCTAATAGGCTATTCAATTCAGATTTTAGTAGAGCTCTACCTCGTTTAGTATGGGCGGTATTACTCAGCAGCCGAATATTTTTCAAAAACTCTATCAAATGTCAT
Organism: Leguminivora glycinivorella; assembly: GCF_023078275.1. Taxonomy (NCBI): domain Eukaryota; kingdom Metazoa; phylum Arthropoda; class Insecta; order Lepidoptera; family Tortricidae; genus Leguminivora; species Leguminivora glycinivorella. Next base: position 874,371 of record NW_025952833.1, read on the forward strand.
TTTTTTACCCTAAGTTCTAGGTCGATGATTGAGGCCGAGCTATGTAGGTTATATTATGCGTCTAATAGGCTATTCAATTCAGATTTTAGTAGAGCTCTACCACGTTTAGTATGGGCGGTATGACTCAGCAGCCGAATATTTTTCAAAAACTCTATCAAATGTCATTTTTTTACCCTAAGTTCTAGATCGATGATTGAGGCCGAGCTATGTAGGTTATATTAGGCGTCTAATAGGCTATTCAATTCAGATTTTAGTAGAGCTCTACCTCGTTTAGTATGGGCGGTATGACTCAGCAGCCGAATATTTTTCAAAAACTCTATCAAATGTCATTTTTTTACCCTAAGTTCTAGATCGATGATTGAGGCCGAGCTATGTAGGTTATATTAGGCAACTAATAGGCTATTCAATTCAGATTTTAGTAGAGCTCTACCTCGTTTAGTATGGGCGATATGACTCAGCAGCCGAATATTATTCAAAAACTCTATCAAATGTAATTTTTTTACCCTAAGTTCTAGATCGATGATTGAGGCCGAGCTATGTAGGTTATATTAGGCGTCTAATAGGCTATTCAATTCAGGTTTTAGTAGAGCTCTACCTCGTTTAGTATGGGCGGTATGACTCAGCAGCCGAATATTTTTCAAAAACTCTATTCAATGTCATTTTTTTACCCTAAGTTCTAGATCGATGATTGAGGCCGAGCTATGTAAGTTATATTAGGCGTCTAATAGGCTATTCAATTCAGATTTTAGTAGAGCTCTACCTCGTTTAGTATGGGCGGTATGACTCAGCAGCCGAATATTTTTCAAAAACTCTATCAAATGTCATTTTTTTACCCTAAGTTCTAGATCGATGATTGAGGCCGAGCTATGTAAGTTATATTAGGCGTCTAATAGGATATTCAATTCAGATTTTAGTAGAGCTCTACCTCGTTTAGTATGGGCGGTATGACTCAGCAGCCGAATATTTTTCAAAAACTCTATCAAATGTCATTTTTTTACCCTAAGTTCTAGATCGATGATTGAGGCCGAGCTATGTAGGTTATATTAGGCGTCTAATAGGCTATTCAATTCAGATTTTAGTAGAGCTCTACCTCGTTTAGTATGGGCGGTATGAATCAGCAGCCGAATATTTTTAAAAAACTCTATCAAATGACATTTTTTTACCCTGAGTTCTAGATCGATAATTGAGGCCGATCTATGTAGGTTATATTAGGCATCTAAGAGGCTATTCAATTCAGATTTTAGTAGAGCTCTACCTTGTTTATTAGTATGGGCGGTATTACTCAGCAGCCGAATATTTTTCAAAAACTCTATCAAATGTCATTTTTTTACCCTAAGTTCTAGATCGATGATTGAGGCCGAGCTATGTAAGTTATATTAGGCGTCTAATAGGATATTCAATGCAGATTTTAGTAGAGCTCTACCTCGTTTAGTATGGGCGGTATGACTCAGCAGCCGAATATTTTTCAAAAACTCTGTCAAATGTCATTTTTTTACCCTAAGTTCTAGATCGATGATTGAGGCCGAGCTATGTAGGTTATATTAGGCGTCTAATAGGCTATTCAATTCAGATTTTAGTAGAGTTCTACCTCGTTTAGTATGGGCGGTATGACTCAGCAGCCGAATATTTTTCAAAAACTCTATCAAATGTCATTTTTTTACCCTAAGTTCTAGATCGATGATTGAGGCCGAGCTATGTAAGTTATATTAGGCGTCTAATAGGATATTCAATTCAGATTTTAGTAGAGCTCTACCTCGTTTAGTATGGGCGGTATGACTCAGTAGCCGAATATTTTTCAAAAACTCTATCAAATGTCATTTTTTTACCCTTAGTTCTAGATCGATGATTGAGGCCGAGCTATGTAAGTTATTTTACGCGTCTAATAGGCTATTCAATTCAGATTTTAGTAGAGCTCTACCTCGTTTAGTATGGGCGGTATGACTCAGCAGCCGAATATTTTTCAAAAACTCTATCAAATGTCATTTTTTTACCCTTAGTTCTAGATCGATGATTGAGGCCGAGCTATGTAAGTTATATTAGGCGTCTAATAGGATATTCAATTCAGATTTTAGTAGAGCTCTACCTCGTTTAGTATGGGCGATATGACTCAGCAGCCGAATATTATTCAAAAACTCTATCAAATGTAATTTTTTTACCCTAAGTTCTAGATCGATGATTGAGGCCGAGCTATGTAGGTTATATTAGGCGTCTAATAGGCTATTCAATTCAGGTTTTAGTAGAGCTCTACCTCGTTTAGTATGGGCGGTATGACTCAGCAGCCGAATATTTTTCAAAAACTCTGTCAAATGTCATTTTTTTACCCTAAGTTCTAGATCGATGATTGAGGCCGAGATATGTAGGTTATATTAGGCGTGTAATAGGCTATTCAATTCAGATTTTAGTAGAGCTCTACCTCGTTTAGTATGGGCGGTATGACTCAGCAGCCGAATATTTTTCAAAAACTCTATCAAATGTCATTTTTTTACCCTAAGTTCTAGATCGATGATTGAGGCCGAGCTATGTAAGTTATATTAGGCGTCTAATAGGATATTCAATTCAGATTTTAGTAGAGCTCTACCTCGTTTAGTATGGGCGGTATGACTCAGCAGCCGAATATTTTTCAAAAACTCTGTCAAATGTCATTATTTTACCCTAAGTCCTAGATCGATGATTGAGGCCGAGCTATGTAGGTTATATTAGGCGTCTAATAGGCTATTCAATTCAGATTTTAGTAGAGCTCTACCTCGTTTAGTATGGGCGGTATGACTCAGCAGCCGAATATTTTTCAAAAACTATCAAATGTCATTTTTTTACCCTAAGTTCTAGATCGATGATTGAGGCCGAGCTATGTAGGTTATATTAGGCGTGTAATAGGCTATTCAATTCAGATTTTAGTAGAGCTCTACCTCGTTTAGTATGGGCGGTATGACTCATCAGCCGAATATTTTTCAAAAACTCTATCAAATGTCATTTTTTTACCCTAAGTTCTAGATCGATGATTGAGGCCGAGCTATGTAGGTTATATTAGGCGTCTAATAGGCTATTCAATTCAGATTTTAGTAGAGCTCTACCTCGTTTAGTATGGGCGGTATGACTCAGCAGCCGAATATTTTTCAAAAACTCTATCAAATGTCATTTTTTTACCCTAAGTTCTAGATCGATGATTGAGGCCAAGCTATGTAGGTTATATTAGGCGTCTAATAGGCTATTCAATTCAGATTTTAGTAGAGCTCTACCTCGTTTAGTATGGGCGGTATGAATCAGCAGCCGAATATTTTTAAAAAACTCTATCAAATGACATTTTTTTACCCTGAGTTCTAGATCGATGATTGAGGCCGATCTATGTAGGTTATATTAGGCATCTAATAGGCTATTCAATTCAGATTTTAGTAGAGCTCTACCTCGTTTAGTATGGGCGGTATTACTCAGCAGCCGAATATTTTTCAAAAACTCTATCAAATGTCATTTTTTTACCCTAAGTTCTAGGTCGATGATTGAGGCCGAGCTATGTAGGTTATATTATGCGTCTAATAGGCTATTCAATTCAGATTTTAGTAGAGCTCTACCACGTTTAGTATGGGCGGTATGACTCAGCAGCCGAATATTTTTCAAAAACTCTATCAAATGTCATTTTTTTACCCTAAGTTCTAGATCGATGATTGAGGCCGAGCTATGTAGGTTATATTAGGCGTCTAATAGGCTATTCAATTCAGATTTTAGTAGAGCTCTACCTCGTTTAGTATGGGCGGTATGACTCAGCAGCCGAATATTTTTCAAAAACTCTATCAAATGTCATTTTTTTACCCTAAGTTCTAGATCGATGATTGAGGCCGAGCTATGTAGGTTATATTAGGCGTCTAATAGGCTATTCAATTCAGATTTTAGTAGAGCTCTACCTCGTTTAGTATGGGCGGTATGACTCAGCAGCCGAATATTTTTCAAAAACTCTATCAAATGTCATTTTTTTACCCTAAGTTCTAGATCGATGATTGAGGCCGAGCTATGTAGGTTATATTAGGCGTCTAATAGGCTATTCAATTCAGATTTTAGTAGAGCTCTACCTCGTTTAGTATGGGCGGTATGACTCAGCAGCCGAATATTTTTCAAAAACTCTGTCAAATGTCATTTTTTTACCCTATGTTCTAGATCGATGATTGAGGCCGAGCTATGTAGGTGATATTACGTGTCTAATAGGCTATTCAATTCAGATTTTAGTAGAGCTTTACCGCGTTTAGTATGGACGGTCTGACTCAGTAGCTTAATATTTTTCAAAAACTCTATCAAATGTCATTTTTTTACCCTAAGTTCTAGATCGATGATTGAGGCCGAGCTATGTAGGTTATATTAGGCGTCTAATAGGCTATTCAATTCAGATTTTAGTAGAGCTCTACCTCGTTTAGTATAGGCGGTATGACTCAGCAGCCGAATATTTTTCAAAAACTCTATCAAATGTCATTTTTTTACCCTAAGTCCTAGATCGTGTCGACTCGTGTCGATTTAAGAGCGCTTTCAAAAAATCTGCTTGCTCGCATTTCGACGCCGGCGGCGCTGGCGTGCGCCTGTGTGCAGACGCACACTATAACCAGAAGCATAACGATTGTAGCCTGCGGTACAGACATAGCGTGCGATCCTCTTCGAACCAACCTTACGTGCGGCTAGAGCGAAAGGGATAGCATTCATGGTCGGTACCGCCATGCCGTCAGTAGCGTTGCGGACTAACCATTATTGATACTTGCGTAAAAACACCACCATATATATTACATATTTGCATACATGATTTCGTGCATAAATACTTGACCCTTTAGTTTAATTATTAAACTTATCACAGTTTTTTTTATTAAAACGTGTGTAGCCTTGGAAGAAATAAATTAAAAAACTTTTATAATATAATAAATTGTGTATATAATATTGTCTTCTGTCACCGCGATAGTTACTCATGAAATAAATTTATGGAATCAGATTATATCGCGTATAATGAATATAATCCGTTTTCTTAGTTTTATTTCATTTTGTATATGATATGTTTTCTAGGTTCTTTTCGGTGAAGGAAAACATCGTGAGGAAACCGGACTTATTCCAATAAGGTCTAGTTTACCCTTTGGGATTGAAATGTCAGATGGCAGTCGCTTTCGTAAAAACTAGTGCCTACGCCAAATCTTGGGATTAGTTGTCAAAGTGGACCGCAGGCTCCCATGAGTAGTGGCAAATGCCGGGATAACGCAAGGAAGATGATGATGTTTTCTAGGTACATATATATAATGGAACTAAGATCGGTTTTCTTTAATTTTAAGTAGTTTTTTTTTATATTTAAAATGTGTTTTTAGGGTTTCGTAGTCAACTAGGAACCCTTATAGTTTCGCCATGTCTGTCTGTCTGTCCCTCCGTCCGTCCGTCCGTCCGCGGATAATCTCAGTGACCGTTAGAACTAGAGAGCTGAAATTTGGTACCAATATGTATATCAGTCACGCCGACAAAGTGCAAAAATAAAAAGTGAAAAAAATGTTTTATTAGGGTACCCCCCCTACACGTAAAGTAGGGAGTGATTTTTTTTTCATTTCAACCCTAACGTATGATTTTGAACTTGATAGGTTCTGTAGTTTTTGAAAAATATGGAAAACTACGGAAGAGCCGAGCGGCTATTTACCAATGCGGCTTTAAAAACCGGCCGAGAGCGTGTCGGGCCACGCTCAGTGTAGGCACTGAGCGTGACCCGACACGCTCTCGGCCGGTTTTTAAATATTATGTTGTTTTAATTGCATGGAGCACAGGAAGGTCCACATATAGGTATTAGTTTTTTGTAAGGAAATACAACTCTACGCTACGCCTACCTGCTTTAGTTGACTGTTGACACACTGAGACAGTGGATGCGCCAGAGTATAAAAGAGTGATTACCATCTCTTGTCAAAGATCTTGTTGAGACGAATCAAACGAACCCAAACACGAAGTGGTTTCAAGACCTGGTCGTGGAATACTCTTGACTACCTTCCAGCTTCATCATCAGATCCTGGGTACCATCTCTTGTCAAAGATCTTGTTGAGACGAATCAAACGAGCCCAACCACAGAAGAGTTTCAAGACCTGGTTGTTGAATACTCTTGACTACCTTCCGGCTTCACCATCAGATCCTGGGTACCATCTCTTGTCAAAGATCTTGTTGAGACGAACCAAACGAGACCAAACACGGAGTGGTTTCAAGACCTGGTTGATGAATTCTCTTGACTACCTTCCAGCTTCATCATCAGATCCTGGGTACCATCTCTTGTCAAAGATCTTGTTGAGACGAACCAAACGAGCCCAAACACGAAATGGTTTCAAGACCTGGTTGATGAGAACTCATGACTACCTTCCGGCTTCATCATCAGATCCTGGGTACCATCACCTCTTGTCAAAGATCTTGTTGAGGCAAATCAAACGAGCCCAAACACGAAATGGTTTCAAGACCTGGTTGATGAGAACTCATGACTACCTTCCGGCTTCATCATCAGATCCTGGGTACCATCACCTCTTGTCAAAGATCTTGTTGAGGCGAATCAAACGAGCCCAAACACGAAATGGTTTCAAGACCTGGTTGATGAGAACTCATGACTACCATCTGACTTCATCATCAGATCCTGAGTACCATCTATTGTCAAAGATTTTGTTGAGACGAGTCAGTAACCTAAAATGATATTCAATAATAAATAATACTTACTAAAAATATTAGTCAAGTTAATTAGTTAGTTACCAAAGTCGTCAACCCAAGGATCAAAGTTTTCGGTCGCAGTATACATGCAACAGTACAGCCAAACACGCACACAAGTGCGGTTTTGGACACGGCGGGTGCCGCACACAATGACAAAATAACTTCGCGATCGTCGAGCCGCGTGCGGAGCGGACTAACATACGTCCTGCCTCTACAAGCTCTGCCGCGGTACTGACATCGCAAGCGCGCGTAACCGGTAATAAGGAGGCATTTTTAAAAAATCGTCAAAAATATTAAATTGCAATTAATAGAGAACTTTTGCATAAAATCTGTTTGAGTAAGCGTTGCAGATTATTTTTATATTAAAACTATTTCAAAAACACGTAAGTTTTCGAAGAAATTGACACTTATTCTGAGGTGATTTCTGAAACAAATTGGATTCATCATATCCTCATTTACTCTATTCTAAAGCCTTATAACAAAGAAGTAGTCTCAGAAGATTGTAGTACAGGATATACATAATACAAATTTACCACTTGAAGCATTCAAAACTATCCAAATTTTACAAATTAGACGGACTAAGTCAGCACTTTTCGCGGGTTTTCCTAAACATGCACCAGAAAAAAAAATCATAATTAATTAAGTGAGTTAGTTTTTAAAAATCCAGTCTCACAACATGTAAGTTAAGAAGATGTCCTAATCGAATCCTGAACTTAATAAGTCTTTTAGATGACGGAAAGTGTAGCATTTTGCCGACTAAAACTATCAATTTTACATTATTACGACGTTTTCGTTGAATGCCCTCTTAACTCGTTTCGAACTTCCTTTTTTACGCACTTGTATCGTAATGTACTATTTTGTGCATTTTTTATGTGAATATTGCCTAACTTTTTGTAATTTCAATCTATTTATTTTCTAAAATGATTTTTTTTATGTTTAAATACACTTTTTGCTATGTTATATTTACAATTTTACATATATCACAAATTGGTCAATTGTAGTTGCCTAGGACCCACGAATACGAAACAAAACCTCGGACGAAAAGAATTACATTACCTCGGCCTCCCATTTCCTAAAAGGTTTTATATGTTTTTTTTTTCATGTTTTTATACAGTCTTTGGTATGTTCTATTTACATGTATTACAAATTATATTATGTGAATTGCATTCCTCTTTGCAAAACAGCAATGAACCGACAGAAATTGCGTCTGTCTCTACCCTATTTTCGTACTAGTTGTTTTTTTTTTATGATTTAATACACTTCTTGCTATATTATATTTAGATACTTATATTAAATATGGGTCAGTTTCAGTTCCCTAGAACCCACGAATCTACGACCACGAACAAAACCGCTGATGAACAGATAGACTTCTTAACTAGCGCGGCCTCCTCTTCCGTATACCTATTTTTTTTTACTTTAGATTTAAAAAATTTTTTCTTTGCTGTTTTTTAAGTTTTTTTTTATATTTCACTGATCGATGATTAATTCACTTTTCTGATAGGTTTTTTTTCATATTTCAAAGATTTTTATGCACTTAGTGAAGTATGTTTTATTATTTTTTTTAATGTTTTTTTTATACTTTTTTTTTATTTTATTTTTTTGTATTTTTAACATGTTTTTTTTTGTCCCTTTGCCTCCTCTACTCCATTTTCTAAAAGGTTTTATAATTTTTTTTATGTTATTATACAGTTTTTGGTATGTTCTTTTTACATATACCTATAAATAAATATAATACAGATAAATATAATATTATGTGAATTGCATTTCTCTTAGCAAAACAGCAATGAAACGACAGAAATTGCACCTGCCTCTATCCGATTTTGTACTGTTTTTGTAAATATTTTTTTATGATTAAATACACTGTTTGCTATATTATATTTACATTATTTACATACTTATATTACATATGGGTCAGTTGCAGTTCCCTAGGACCCACGAATCTACGACCATGAAGCAAAACCGCAGATGAACAGATAGACTCCCTAACTAGCGCGGCCTCCTCTTCCCTATACCTATTTTTTTTTACTTTAGATTTATTTTATTTGCTGTTTTTTAAGATTTGTTTTCATATTTGACTGATTGATGATTAATACACTTTTTTGATAGTTTTTTTTTTCATATTTCTAAGATTTTTATACACTTAGTGAAATATGTTTTATTAAGATTTTTTTATGTTTTTTTTAAGGTTTTTTTTTTTTATATTTTTTAACATGTTTTTTGTCACGAATACGAAACAGAATCTTGGATGAAAAGATTAACATTACCTTTGCCTCGCTACCCCATTTCCTAAGAGGTTTTATATGTAATTTATACACTTTTCGATACGTTTTAGTTACCTAATTATATTTATATCATGTATACTGTATAAATGCAACTTAGCTAATTTTCAACTCTTGCACTTGTAGTTTTGGCTTTGCCTTGATATATCAGTCAGTCAGTCTGCCAGTCAGTCGGTCAGTCGGCTAATCAATCAATTAGTAGTATATTATTTGACCAAATATATATTACACAGCTGGCACCCATTATTTAGCGATTTTATTTTGTTGTCTATTTTCATATTTGATCGTTTTTCCTCGATTGACAGAATGCAGCTGGGTTTTAAATGAATTTTTCTATAGCAGAAATGGCATTTGTAGTATCCGCCGTCGATTTCTGCTATGTTTTTCATGCAGAATAAACATAATTGGTCCATTTGGTCACTTTCTTCTAAGAGTTTGTGTTTTATTTCATCCCTGAATGAGTCAAAGTTGATGTTCTTATTGGTCATCGGGGTTTCACTGACGAAGCACGAGAAGAAGAAAACGATCATGGGCCCACAATTATACGAGTCGTTTTGTTTCGTATGTTTTACAGTTTCAAATGTAGATATATGTACGTTACAATTTTTCTCTTTTAATAGTTTGTTTACCTCCGATAAATATGAGTGACCAATTGATTTTTCATGTCCCAGAGGATCAATGACCGTCAGTTTTTCCTCTTTCAGTGAAAGTACAACCATTGTGAAATGTTGGTACAGACATATTAAAAATACGGTGTCAGTTTCGGTGGATATATGTAGATTATCCAAAAAATCTTTATTACGGACACCACCTCCAAAAATATACGTTGATTTTTCAACGTTTACGATGTTATATTTGCCCTTATTATAAATGTGGCATGCGTGCTCAACAACAAAACCGGACAAATATTGTTTTGGCTGTAGAGTTTCGTAGTCGTCGTATGGTAAAAAATCCAGCGAAAATGTTAATGAACTCATTTTGGTAACTATGTATCCCCTGTCAATCCGTGTATAATATTTCACATCCGTTGCTAATCCGTTTGGATAAACTGCTAAGGTGTTTTTATCTAGGTTAGGGTAAACATCTTGCCGTGGAAGTTCAAGTGTTTCGGTTGACATGGAGTATGCACCAGTGCAGCAATATTCGCAGATGAATTCTTCATTATCTCCGAAGATACAACTGTCGAATCCATCTGGATTTGCACATGTTTGGTGCACCCACTCGTTGCAAACATCGCAAGCAACCCATGATGTTGTCTTGTCGTTTTGATGTGTACCCCGTCGACAGTATTTACAAAATGTATTCTCATTAAGTTCCAGTACGTTGCTTTTAATTTTCCTTTCTCTGAGGAATCGTCCTTCAAAGTGACTATGCCTCGGTTTCTTTCTTTTTGCCACGTTTCTTCCTCTTGGACTGGTTTCGGTATTTTGCAGAGCCTCTTTTTTGGAATAGTGTTCAAAACTTCGGTGGACAACGATAGCACATCAGTTTGCAGTTTTCTTATGAGCTGAGTGCATTTCAAGTTGCTTTGGTTGTCCAGTGTATACTGCTTTACCTGACCAAAGAAATTTTCTACGGGGGCGTTGCTTGTACGAATATCTTTTATCATATTTCCCCACAATGGCAAATAAGCCATGTACTTGGTTAGAAACGTGGTATAGATAGAGGGATCGTAGTACCTATTTTTAGTATTACCCGACGTTTCAATACTTATTTCCTCTTCTATAATTTTGCACCTTATGTAGTACGGGCTGCTTGCGTACATTGAACTCTTGTTAGCGTAATCGTCACTGAAAGGCGACGAACAAGTTCTTTCCATCCTCTCCAATGACTCTATCAGGTCTTTCTTTTCTTTGTCGTTGCGACAAAGTGCTATCAGTTTATTTAATGCATTTGCGACCCCTTGTGTCTCGTATTGAGTGTTAAATAAAATATATGCATTGGCAATAAATGCATCTACGGTGTTTGGATCTGTCATTAGTATTACGCTAATAAAAAGGTCTTTTACAAAGTTTTTGTCGCTCACTTCTGATTTATTTATGTCATTGCAAAAACACTTTACAATATGTGCGCAACACAAAAACAGTGGAGTATGGAAATCTCTTTTCAACTTATTTTCATAACAAAGTTTCAGGTACTCAGGCAATGTGCAATTGTTAAATGACTTGCACGCTGCATTTATCAGGGCGAAACTGAAGTCAGTTACAACACCTGAAAATGCAGGCCAACAGTTTTGAGCTTCGCAAAACACTTTAAAATCGTTTAGCAATTTAAATATAGTATTTGTGTCATGCATCGATGATATCATCGAGAAGACACAAAATATCCGTTCCGTCAATTTAAGTTGGATTACCCCACTGTACAAAAATATTCTTTTTAAAGACTTATCTCCATTAGGGGGCCTACAAACTCCACCTGTGGCATCGAAGTGCAAAAGGGTTTTTTCAGTATTTTTTATTACGTCCAATTGTTCACGACTAAAAAGTTTTACCACAAGGGGAAACGACAATTCCTGCACATATTCTAGATGGTCTTTTTGATATAAATATAAGTCCAGAATATCATTTTTCGACCTATCGTTGACACCCATCGCCTCTGATCGTATTTTTCTAAACGTGGAGTCGGATTTGACATTTTGAAGATTTTTTGCTTCCTTGAGACAATTCTGATTTAAATTTAGCAAACACTGCTTTTTGTGTGCCAGTGGCTTTGTTTTTATTAGTTTACGTTTCTCTAATTCTCTAGCAATGCCACGCACTTGTCCAGTCAAATAGTTGTCGTGACAGAAGTCACGATTCGTACTGCGAACCGTCACAACGCGATCAAAAAGTGTAATTTTAAACGTTTTGCAATTGGTCTGCTTGCATGCGGCTGAAATTATAAATTTGCCGTCTTTTAAATGTTTTTTGTAACTTATTATCATAGTGCATGTATTGTTTATATTCTTTTCTATCGTTTTTTTTACAATGTATGGGTACGTGTAGGTATTTAGCGTACCATTTGTAAACATTTCGTGCCACAATTTTTCGTCTATTGTGCACGACCCCTCAAAAACGTCATCAATCGTAAGGTGTTCGAGATTTTTGGAACCAAGTGGAAGTACGTCGGCTGAAATGTCTGGGCTTGAAATATTTAAAATTGCTTTGCTTACATGCCGCGTGTCAGGTGATACTTTCTGCTTCCGCGGGAAGGCATCACTACCTCTTGGAGAGTGCTGGATCTCAGGCAGATTTGGCAAGGATGGTGATTTAGTAGTAAGGTCATTATTTTCTATTATATCCATTGCGCTTACAGAATCGATGCTAGGAGCCTGGATTTCGTCGTATATCGGAGAATTGGCGGGAAGATACCTGTCAGATGATTTTGCAGCTTCTCTATGTAGCTTCAACCAAATCTTATATATTCTTGTGCGATTGCGTAAAGTATTGGGCAGCTGGAAAAAGTTGCACAACAAGTCATAGCTCGCATGAGACGATGATGTGAAAGAGTCTGGCTTTGAACATAAGTTATATTTGGCTATAGCCAATTTCAAGCCATCAGTAGTAAGTGCAGTGGTTCTCATTTCCGGATTGTAAAAATGAAAGTTTCTGAAACCCTCATTTTCATTTATTATTTTAAACATATGTATGTAGTGTTTATATTTACAGTTCTTTAAAGCTAGAGAAATTTTTTTGCAGTCGTCAACCGTAACTTTCTCATTTTCTCGTAGTTGAGGTTTAAGTCTATGAAGTTCAAATGAAATTTGTTCAAAAGTGTTTTTTTTTGAAATGTACATTATTAAAATACTTCGTGTGAATGCTTTATGAAACTTATCTATTGAATAACAACAATTTTAATAAACTACCCACTTATAAAAAATATACTTTCTTTACAAACTAACAACTAACTTTGCCTACTAAAGATCACTTTATTCAACATAGGCACTCGGAAGAGCACTTGTAATATATCTAAACTAACAATTTACACTATATCTAATACTTTATAATAATACCTTGCTGTCTATAATCTAAACTAACTAATATTCTATTTAATTATATTCTATTATTATTTTAAGACAGATACTATTTATAATGCCTATTAAATTATTATTAACAAAATTATTATTAAGTAATATTAATGAAATCTCTAACTAGGAAGCTAGAACAAATAATATAGATTAGCAACGAAGCAAATAATTCCACCTAATGACCGCCAGTGTACTATCTCAAAGTAATATTTATGAATTTTAAGCATCGCTTAGGTAACCTCGGTTCGTGAAATTATCAAACAAACGTTAGCGTGTTCTATTTCGACGACGCCGCCATCTAGGTGCAACGAATGAAACAAATTAGTAAGCTCGATTAAGCATAGATGGCATAGGTGGTCCTATAATACCGCTGCGCGCGCGCCATCTTTATTGTTTTCAGTTTGGTTTAATCATTCGCCGTAATATTAAATTTAATACTGTGATTGAGTTTCAAATAATTATAGCCAAACAAGTTTATCGATAGAAAAAAAGCCCAAGATTTAAATTTAACACGGGACAATATTTTCGCCTTTCATTTGTCGCTTTATTCTAGCAACGATATTACGATATAACGAGTAGGCTTGTCAGACATTATCTATACGTGTTATTTGGATTTCTACATGATTGATTTATTTAAACAGTTACATTAATTGTTTTCTTTGTAATTATATATATATTTACTCGTAAATTTTTTTAAATACTATATATATCATAAGTCGTAGGGTATGCCGACACTAGCTATTTCTACAAAATGACATATGTTTTCCGTAATTTTTGCACGTCAGTCGCTAACAAAACATCTTTAGTATTTTATAAATTATAAAATAATGTATACACTTTATCGTTTTGTATTTATCTTCGAAAACTTGTTTAAAACAAAAGTGGCAAATTTGATCTACCTATGCAAGTTTCTGGGGACAATTACATAAGGAAAAATTGCATACAGTTTTTCATTAAAATACTTAAGTGTTCCGTTAGTGACTACTGTAGAAATAATACTGAAAAAACATGTAATTTTAAAGACATTAAAAATATCGAAAGAGGCGCTAGTGTCGCCTTACAGTTGGCCGTAAGAAACTTACATATTGCATAAAATTTCAACTTTTATTTAAATTGAATGATTATTGTAGTAATAGTATTAACATAAAAACAGCCATGAGTCAGGAAATAAGTTCTGTGTTTATCACACAAATAAATGATAAAAAAATAGTGTTTGAAAAGGAATATTTTTGTAGTACAGTGGGGTAATCTAACTCAAATTGATGGAACGGATATTTTGTGTCTTCTCGATGATATCATCGATGCATGACACAAATACTATATTTAATTTGCTAAACGATTTTAAAGTGTTTTGCGAAGCTCAAAACTGTTGGCCTGCATTTTCAGGTGTTGTAACTGACTTCAGTTTCGCCCTGATAAATGCAGCGTGCAAGTCATTTAACAATTGCACATTGCCTGAGTACCTGAAACTTTGTTATGAAAATAAGTTGAAAAGAGATTTCCATACTCCACTGTTTTTGTGTTGCGCACATATTGTAAAGTGTTTTTGCAATGACATAAATAAATGAGAAGTGAGCGACAAAAACTTTGTAAAAGACCTGTTTATTAGCGTAATACTAATGACAGATCCGAACACCGTAGATGCATTTATTGCCAATGCATATATTTTATTTAACACTCAATACGATACACAAGGGGTCGCAAATGCGTTAAATAAACTGGTAGTACTTTGTTGCAACAACAACGTTGCAACATCTACGCACAGGATTCTATCTGTGAATCCCTCCCTACGCTCGTGATTCTTTGATTCGTTCCGGATTAAATGTACGACTTCGCCGTAAATATCTCATTTTGCACCCTTAATTATACAATCTAATACCTACTTATTATAAATAGGTACTGTTTAAGGGTTATAAGGTTGCGATGTTTACAACGAGTGGGTGCACCGTGCACCAAACATGTGCAAGGCCAGATGAATTCGACACTAAACTTGTATCTTTGGAGATATATATTCTTGAATATTGCATACACCATGGGGGTAATAGTGTCCGCAATAAAGATTTTTTGGATAATAGATGTATATTACAAAAACTGACACCGTATTTTTAATATGTCTGTACCAACATTCCACTATGGTTGTATTGTCACTGAAAGAGGAAATCGTCATTCAATCGGTCATTGATCCTCTGGGGCAAGAAAAATCAATGGTCACTCATATTCATCGGAGGTAAACAAACTGTTAAAAGAGAACAGTTGTAACGTACATATATCTACATTTGAAACCGTAAAACATACGAAACAATACGACTTGTCGATGTAGGGAACAAATCAAATTAATTTATTAAATATTTTTTATTTGTTTTTTTTTTTAAGTAGTAACACTACTATATAAAAATTACTAGCGTTTGCCCCCGGCTTCGCTCGAGTTAGAAAGAGACAAAAAGTAGCCTATGTCACTCTCCATCCCTTCAACTATCTCCAACTAAAACATCAGGTCAATTCGTCGCTCTGTTTTGCCGTGAAAGACGGACAAACAAACAGACACACACACACACTTTCCAATATTACACACACACTTTCCAATATTAGTATGGATAAACTGAAATAGATACCATACACTAAAGAAAAAGAAAAGCGATCAAGCCCATCAAACGACTCGTATAATTGTGGGCCCATGATCGTTTTCTTCTTCTCGTGCTTCGCCAGTGAAACCCCGATGACCAATAAGAACATCAACTTTGACTAGTAATGTAGAAATTACAGAACATTCCCAACAAAATTAAAATTTTGAAAAAACCCCACCGCGACCTAGTTCACCGATTTTCATGAAACATGGCTAAGAACACTCCCGACTAACTCAGCTTTCAGATAAAAAAAAACTAAAAAAAAAAAAACACACACACACACACAGACAGACAAACAGACAGACAGAAAGACAGACAGACATACATACAGACATATATACAGACAGACACGTCAAACTTATAACACCCCTTCGTTTTTGCGTCGGGGGTTAAAAAGCGGAAACATTCTTGAGAATGCTCGCAGAACATGAAATTTAATGTTTAAACGAGAGAATATACTTGAAATAAAGTTTAAATGGGCATAATATAAAACTATATGTTATTATACATATAATATAGTCTATTACTGTTAGCTATTTTGTTGATAAGTGATAAGTTACCAATAAGTACCTTAAATTCTCACTATACTTCAGGGAACATTCGACTTACGGACTTCACAGTTTTAGTCCTGACTTTTTTAAATTAGGTACTTACCGAACTATTATTTCTTGATGCCTGTCTTTGGTCATGTCAATATATAAAAAAAAGATCGCTATCAGGATCGAATCTGAGAACATCGGCATACGAAGCCAGCGCACTACCACGGAACTATTACGTCTTGACTTGCTGAGTCCGACGAAATCATGGTATAAACTACGAAATTACCAAAATTCCCATAAGAAAAGTTCTGCCACTTTGGAAACTTCTCGTCCGTGCATTGCTAACTTTGACTCATTCAGGGATAAAATAAAACACAAGCTCATAGAAGAAAGTGACCAAATGGACCAATTATGTTTATTCTGTATGAAAAACATAACAGAAATCGTCGGCAGATATACTCTGTCAAACAAGTCTGTCAGTAAATAAGAACAAAGAAAACTATATGCATCCTTTTCTTTAGGGTGCTAGAAAAAAGGGTACCTATAGTTTTCTTTGTTCTTATTTACTGACAGTCTTGTTTGACAGAGTTTACCTACTACTAATGCCATTTCTGCTATAGAAAATATAATTTAAAACCCAGCTGCATTCTGTGAATCGAGGAAAAACGATCCCATAGGACAATAGACAACAAAATAAAATCGCCAAATAATAGGTGCCAGCTGTGCAATATATACTTATTTCGTCAGATAAATATAAATATCTGTCTTACTGAATGACAGACTGGCTTACTAAATGAATTTTATGTGAATGCAACATATTAAAAAGTGTATAGGTAAAAACATTGACACAAATTGCAAAAAAATTAAAAAATGTTCCTCGAACGATTACCAAAAATGAATATATGATCATTGATCAGTGGAAAACAAGTAATGTTCAACCGAGGCCCTACTAGATGGCGCTAGTAGTACCAAACTGCCAAGAGAACTTATTGAATATTTCAATGTTCCCGTATTCGCAAAATTCTAAAACTTTGCGCAACACATATGAATAGGTACCTAGAATTTTATTGTATTCATTTCAAGTCTATAGTTATGTAACTCAAAGCACAGAATTTATAAAAGTACTAGAACACAAGGCTCACTCTCAACAACCTGTCAACGGACGGCATGCGACATTGATTTCTATTGCGCAACGTGAAGGTTGTCAAACTTCATGGGCCGCGAACTCGCGGCCGACTATGTATGGAAGAAATGTGGAGTGAGGCGCCCTGTTCAAAGGTAAAATTGGGTAAATAAGTTAGTTTGTCTACCCGTCAATAGATGGCGCTAGTAATCTCAATTTTGTAATATTCATACTTCAGTCAAACGCCGTGGTTTGCGTGGACGACGGCCGCACGACGGTCGCGCGACGGCGATGTGACGCGACGAAATCAAACCTCTATCTCTATGGTAGTAAGGCGATGCGATGCGACGCGACGGCGATGGTCGCAAGACACGGCGAAAGACCTATACACCGTGTTTCTCTTAACACTAAAAACCTGAAAACCATTTGTTCAGAATCGAGAGTAGAATCGATTGAGCTAAATCTTGATGGGGGTAATATTTTTAATTATTTTAGTATTTAATATTGTCTTCGGTTACCGCGATAGTTACTCATGAAATAAAACTATGGAAACGGATTAAATCGCGTATAATGAATTTAAAATACATCCCGACGTTTCGAACTCTTTACAGCGTTCGTGGTCAACGGGTGACTGAGGAAAAATTAAAATGTGCAAAAGCTACCCACTTACAAGAAATATTAACGAACCATGACCACAAATAATATAGATTTCTAAGGCAGGTTCACACACTATTAATAAAGCCAGTTACACAATATTCAAAAAATTTTACCATTACTCTGTTAAAAAATAATTAACCAATTAATCTACACAAAATTGACAAAGAAACAAACTGCAAATGTCCAACACCATACAACACAAATGCCTCACAGCCTTCGTCGTGCTTGTTCCATTATCAGATGTACTACTGGATCCCAAGCCGGTGGTAAAGTAAAGCCATCCTCTCTATTAAAGTTTGGATATTTCTTGATCTCAATGGCCTCTCGCAACATTCTGGGTATATATCGCTTCTCCTTAGCGAGAACCAGAGGCTTGTCAAACTTTATAGCATGATTGACTTTATCCATGACATGTTCATGTTATACGCGATTTAATCCGTTTCCATAGTTTTATTTTATTTTAGTATTATTAGTTATTTTTTAATTTTATGTGCCTATTCTATTGTATTCATAATACAACATTGTGTATATCGCATTGCTATTATGTTAGAACTGATGCGACTTTGCAATGTCACAGTTTCGTTTTCTTTCAACCCCTTAGTTGCCAAGAGTGGCACTGAAGCTTTAGTAGTTTCATGTGTTCTGCCTACCCCTTTATGGGATACAGGCGTGATTGTATGTATGATGCGACTTTACACACTATATCATCATCATCATCATCATATCAGCCCTTTATCGCCCACTGCTGAGCATGGTCCTCACTTCTAGTAGTCCACTTGTACCGGTCCTAAGCTAGTCTCATCCTTTTGAGACCCCCATTTTCCGGATGTCGTCCACTCAACGAGCCAACGGATGCCAAGCGCTTGTTACATCTGTGAGCGGCCACCATTCCGTTAACATTTTTGTCCATCTCCATTTTAGTTTAGTAATGACAAAACCCACTAATAATAGTCTAGCACATAAAAATATTAAGCTACTGAGTCAGACCGCCCATACTAAACGAGGTACAGCTCTATTAAAATCTGAATTGAATAGCCTATTATAGAGACGTAATAGTCTAGTCACGTAATATAACCTACATAGTTCGGCCTCAATCATCGATCTAGAACTTAGGGTAAAAAATGACATTTTATACAGTTTTTGAAAAATATTCGGCTGCTGAGTCATACCGCCCATACTAAACGAGGTACAGCTTTACTAAAATCTGAATTGAATAGCCTATTAGACGCCTAATATAACCTATATAGCTCGGCCTCAATCATCGATCTAGAACTTTGGATAAAAAAATGACATTTGATAGAGTTTTTGAAAAATATTCGGCTGCTGAGTCATACCGCCCATACTAAACGAGGTAGAGCTCTACTAAAATCTGAATTGAATAGCCTATTAGAACCCTAATATAACCTACATAGCTCGGCCTCAATCATCGATCTAGAACTTAGGGTAAAAAAATGACATTTGATAGAGTTTTTGAAAAATATTCGGCTGCTGAGTCATACCGCCCATACTAAACGAGGTAGAGCTCTACTAAAATCTGAATTGAATAGCCTATTAGACGCCTAATATAACCTACATAGCTCGGCCTCAATCATCGATCTAGAACTTAGGGTAAAAAAATGACATTTGATAGACTTTTTGAAAAATATTCGGCTGCTGAGTCATACCGTCCATACTAAACGAGGTAGAGCTCTACTAAAATCTGAATTGAATAGCCTATTAGACGCCTAATATAACCTACATAGTTCGGCCTCAATCATCGATCTAGAACTTAGGGTAAAAAAATGACATTTGATAGAGTTTTTGAAAAATATTCGGCTGCTGAGTCATACCGCCCATACTAAACGAGGTAGAGCTCTACTAAAATCTGAATTGAATAGCCTATTAGACGCCTAATATAACCTACATAGCTCGGCCTCAATCATCGATCTAGAACTTAGGGTAAAAAAATGACATTTGATAGAGTTTTTGAAAAATATTCGGCTGCTGAGTCATACCGCCCATACTAAACGAGGTAGAGCTCTACTAAAATCTGAATTGAATAGCCTATTACACGCCTAATATAACCTACATAGCTCGGCCTCAATCATCGATCTAGAACTTAGGGTAAAAAAATGACATTTGATAGAGTTTTTGTAAAATATTCGGCTGCTGAGTCATACCGCCCATACTAAACGAGGTAGAGCTCTACTAAAATCTGAATTGAATAGCCTATTAGACGCCTAATATAACCTACATAGCTCGGCCTCAATCATCGATCTAGAACTTAGGGTAAAAAAATGACATTTGATAGAGTTTTTGAAAAATATTCGGCTGCTGAGTCATACCACCCATACTAAACGAGGTAGAGCTCTACTAAAATCTGAATTAAATAGCCTATTAGACGCCTAATATAACCTACATAGCTCGGCCTCAATCATCGATCTAGAACTTAGGGTAAAAAAATGACATTTGATAGAGGTTTTGAAAAATATTCGGCTGCTGAGTCATACCGCCCATACTAAACGAGGTAGAGCTCTACTAAAATCTGAATTGAATAGCCTATTAGACGCCTAATATAACCTACATAGCTCGGCCTCAATCATCGATCTAGTACTTAGGGTAAAAAAATGACATTTGATAGAGTTTTTGAAAAATATTCGGCTGCTGAGTCATACCGCCCATACTAAACGAGGTAGAGCTCTACTAAAATCTGAATTGAATAGCCTATTAGACGCCTAATATAACCTACATAGCTCGGCCTCAATCATCGATCTAGAACTTAGGGTAAAAAAATGTCATTTGATAGAGTTTTTGAAAAATATTCGGCTGCTGAGTCATACCGCCCATACTAAACGAGGTAGAGCTCTACTAAAATCTGCATTGAATAGCCTATTAGACGCCTAATATAACCTACATAGCTCGGCCTCAATCATCGATCTAGAACTTAGGGTAAAAAAATGACATTTGATAGAGTTTTTGAAAAATATTCGGCTGCTGAGTCATACCGCCCATACTAAACAAGGCAGAGCTCTACTAAAATCTGAATTGAATAGCCTATTAGACGCCTAATATAACCTACATAACTCGGCCTCAATCATCGATCTAGAACTTAGGGTAAAAAATGACATTTGATAGAGTTTTTGAAAAATATTCGGCTGCTGAGTCATACCGCCCATACTAAACGAGGTAGAGCTCTACTAAAATCTGAATTGAATAGCCTATTAGACGCCTAATATAACCTACATAGCTCGGCCTCAATCATCGATCTAGAACTTAGGGTAAAAAAATGTCATTTGATAGAGTTTTTGAAAAATATTCGGCTGCTGAGTCATACCGCCCATACTAAACGAGGTAGAGCTCCACTAAAATCTGAATTGAATATCCTATTAGACGCCTCATATAACCTACATAGGTCGGCCTCAATCATCGATCTAGAACTTAGGGTAAAAAAATGACATTTGATAGAGTTTTTGAATAATATTCGGCTGCTGAGTCATACCGCTCATACTAAACGAGGTAGAGCTCTACTAAAATCTGAATTGAATAGCCTATTAGACGCCTAATATAACCTATATAGCTCGGCCTCAATCATCGATCTAGAACTTAGGGTAAAAAAATTACATTTGATAGAGTTTTTGAATAATATTCGGCTGCTGAGTCATACCGCCCATACTAAACGTGGTAGAGCTCTACTAAAATCTGAATTGAATAGCCTATTAGACGCATAATATAACCTACATAGCTCGGCCTCAATCATCGACCTAGAACTTAGGGTAAAAAAATGACATTTGATAGAGTTTTTGAAAAATATTCGGCTGCTGAGTCATACCGCCCATACTAAACGAGGTAGAGCTCTACTAAAATCTGAATTGAATTGCCTATTAGACGCCTAATATAACCTACATAGCTCGGCCTCAATCATTGATCTAGAACTTAGGGTAAAAAAATGACATTTGATAGAGTTTTTGAAAAATATTCGGCTGCTGAGTCATACCGCCCATACTAAACGAGGTAGAGCTCTACTAAAATCTTAATTGAATTGCCTATTAGACGCCTAATATAACCTACATAGCTCGGCCTCAATCATCGATCTAGAACTTAGGGTAAAAAAATGACATTTGATAGAGTTTTTGAAAAATATTCGGCTGCTGAGTCATACCGCCCATACTAAACGAGGTAGAGCTCTACTAAAATCTGAATTGAATATCCTATTAGACGCCTAATATAACTTACATAGCTCGGCCTCAATCATCGATCTAGAACTAAGGGTAAAAAAATGACATTTGATAGAGTTTTTGAAAAATATTCGGCTGCTGAGTCATACCGCCCATACTAAACGAGGTAGAGCTCTACTAAAATCTGAATTGAATATCCTATTAGACGCCTAATATAACTTACATAGCTCGGCCTCAATCATCGATCTAGAACTTAGGGTAAAAAAATGACATTTGATAGAGTTTTTGAAAAATATTCGGCTGCTGAGTCATACCGCCCATACTAAACGAGGTAGAGCTCTACTAAAATCTGAATTGAATAGCCTATAACACGCCTAATATAACCTACATATCTCGGCCTCAATCATCGATCTAGAACTTAGGGTAAAAAAATGACATTTGACAGAGTTTTTGAAAAATATTCGGCTGCTGAGTCATACCGCCCATACTAAACGAGGTAGAGCTCTACTAAAACCTGAATTAAATAGCCTATTAGACGCCTAATATAACCTACATAGCTCGGCCTCAATCATCGATCTAGAACTTAGGGTAAAAAAATGACATTTGATAGAGATTTTGAAAAATATTCGGCTGCTGAGTCATACCGCCCATACTAAACGAGGTAGAGCTCTACTAAAATCTGAATTGAATAGCCTATTAGACGCCTAATATAACCTACATAGCTCGGCCTCAATCATCGATCTAGAACTTAGGGTAAAAAAATGACATTTGACAGAGTTTTTGAAAAATATTCGGCTGCTGAGTCATACCGCCCATACTAAACGAGGTAGAGCTCTACTAAACCGCTCTTGGCCGGTTTTTTATTTTTGCACTTTGTTGGCGTGATTGATATACATATTGGTACCAAATTTCAGCTTTCTACTGCTAACGGTTACTGAGATTATCCGCGGACGGACGGACGGACGGACGGACAGACAGACATGGCGAAACTATAAGGGTTCCTATTTGACTACGGAACCCCAAAAATGACACTCTAAGAACAAATTAAATTACTTTCATAGAAAACATTTTAACTTGTTATTTTAAGTAGTAACACTACTATTATGTTCTAAACATTAAATTAATGTCATATACAAAGAAAAAGTGACCAAAGCCTCCAGTGCTCCGAGCTGGAATCGAACCAGCGTACTCCGCTTACCGGGCGAATGCCAGAACCACTCAGCTATCGGTCCACGAAAGCAAGGGTCGAAATTTCTAAGTATATGACATTTCCGAAGGCTCGTGGCGCCCTCTGGCCATCCCTGAGGTGGTTCGATTCCAGCCCAAAAATGACATTTGATAGAGTTTTTGAAAAATATTCGGCTGCTGAGTCATACCGCCCATACTAAACGAGGTAGAGCTCTACTAAAATCTGAATTGAATAGCCTATTAGACGCCTAATATAACCTACATAGCTCGGCCTCAATCATCGATCTAGAACTTAGGGTAAAAAAATGACATTTGATAGAGTTTTTGAAAAATATTTGGCTGCTGAGTCATACCGTCCATACTAAACGAGGTACAGCTCTACTAAAATCTGAATTGTATAGCCTATTAGACGCCTAATATAACCTACATAGCTCGGCCTCAATCATCGATCTAGAACTTAGGGTAAAAAAATGACATTTGATAGAGTTTTTTAAAAATATTCGGCTGCTGAGTCATACCGCCCATACTAAACGAGGTAGAGCTCTACTAAAATCTGAATTGAATAGCCTATTAGACGCCTAATATAACCTACATAGCTCGGCCTCAATCATCGATCTAGAAGTTAGGGTAAAAAAATGACATGTGATAGAGTTTTTGAAAAATATTCGGCTGCTGAGTCATACCGCCCATACTAAACGAGGTAGAGCTCTACTAAAATCTGAATTGAATAGCCTATTAGACGCCTAATATAACCTATATAGCTCGGCCTCAATCATCGATCTGGAACTTAGGGTAAAAAAATGACATTTGATAGAGTTTTTGAAAAATATTCGGCTGCTGAGTCATACCGTCCATACTAAACGAGGTACAGCTCTACTGAAATCTGAATTGAATAGCCTATTAAACGCCTAATATAACCTACATAGCTCGGCTTCAATCATCGATCTAGAACTTAGGGTAAAAAAATGACATTTGATAGAGTTTTTGAAAAATATTCGGCTGCTGAGTCATACCGCCCATACTAAACGAGGTAGAGCTCTATTAAAATCTGAATTAAATAGCCTATTAGACGCCTAATATAACCTACATAGATCGGCCTCAATCATCGATCTAGAACTTAGGGTAAAAAAATGACATTTGATAGAGTTTTTGAAAAATATTCGGCTGCTGAGTCATACCGCCCATACTAAACGAGGTAGAGCTCTACTAAAATCTGAATTGAATAGCCTATTAGACGCCTAATATAACCTACATAGCTCGGCCTCAATCATCGATCTAGAACTTAGGGTAAAAAAATGACATTTGATAGAGTTTTTGAAAAATATTCGGCTGCTGAGTGATACCGCCCATACTAAACGAGGTAGAGTTCTACTAAAATCTGAATTGAATAGCCTATTAGACGCCTAATATAACCTACATAGCTCGGCCTCAATCATCGATCTAGAACTTAGGGTAAAAAAATGACATTTGATAGAGTTTTTGAAAAATATTCGGCTGCTGAGTCATACCGCCCATACTAAACGAGGTAGAGCTCTACTAAAATCTGAATTGAATAGCCTATTAGACTCCTAATATAACCTACATAGCTCGGCCTCAATCATCGATCTAGAACTTAGGGTAAAAAAATGACATTTGATAGAGTTTTTGAAAAATATTCGGCTGCTGAGTCATACCGCCCATACTAAACGAGGTAGAGCTCTACTAAAATCTGAATTGAATAGCCTATTAGACTCCTAATATAACCTACATAGTTGGGCCTCAATCATCGATCTAGAACTTAGGGTAAAAAAATGACATTTGATAGAGTTTTTGAAAAATATTCGGCTGCTGAGTCATACCGCCCATACTAAACGAGGTAGAGCTCTACTAAAATCTGAATTGAATAGCCTATTAGACGCCTAATATAACCTACATAGCTCGGCCTCAATCATCGATCTAGAACTTAGGGTAAAAAAATGACATTTGATAGAGTTTTTGAATAATATTCGGCTGCTGAGTCATACCGCCCATACTAAACGAGGTAGAGCTCTACTAAAATCTGAATTGAATAGCCTATTAGACGCCTAATATAACCTACATAGCTCGGCCTCAATCATCGATCTAGAACTTAGGGTAAAAAAATGACATTTGATAGAGTTTTTGAAAAATATTCGGCTGCTGAGTCATACCGCCCATACTAAACGAGGTAGAGCTCTACTAAAATCTGAATTGAATAGCCTATTAGACGCCTAATATAACCTACATAGCTCGGCCTCAATCATCGATCTAGAACTTAGGGTAAAAAAATGAATTTGAAGTTTTTGTAAATATTCCACCGTTGAGTAACAGCGTGGAGATAAATTACAAAAAAACTAAAAGCTGTACTACGACCAATATTACAACATTTATTGCCCCACCTCAATTATCCACGTAGAAATTAGGTACATACCTATAAGGACATATTTTAATCCAATAATCTTCAAGGAGACTGACCGTCCCTTTACCGATGACAGAAAAATGAAATATTTAACGAGTTTCTTTGGTGTGACCAATTATTTTTTATATTATTTTGTTATTAAGTACTCCCTTTTGTTATGTATGGAGATTATTAAATGGGACTTCTTAATTTGGTTGGTTAATTTTATTGTGAAGTTAGCGGCCAAATGTTGGCGGCCGAGATGAGCCAACATTTGGCCGCCAACTTTTTGGCCGATAACTTCACACCGGTAAAGATATCAGTAAATTGGATTTAAATAAATAGCATTAATTAAACATTTCAGACGAAAATACACTAATATATACATTGTAACATTGTGATATTAAATAAAGCCATTCTATGTCTATGTCTATGTCTAATATATTATCTTAGAGATAAGCCAGGTAAAAGAAAAAGGTCTTCTCGACTGGTGGATAATGTAAAACATGTTTTTTATTTCGAATAACTAGTTGAAATCCCACTCGTGGAAAAGCTTTTGGTTATCCGAAGGAAAAAAAATTAACCACCAGTTAAAAACCTGCCCCTGTACCAATTATTAATTTACATTTTGCGACAGAGAAGTGTAGAAATAATAATAATAGCACTCACGTAACAATTTGTCAATACGAGCACAGATTTCCCGCGGGCCATGTTTTACAATAACATCCGATATATTATCATCACTCGTTTGTCATCCCCTCGTCTCGTCTCTGTCAACTTGCTGTTATTCCACATTCTACCCAAATACTAGAGAGTTGTACACTAGAAAACCAGTTTGAGTGCTTTTCAGTTGCTAAATAATTTTAGCTATGTCACCTCAAAATCATCTAAAATTTCATCCCATAAAAAAACTATGTACAATCAACCAATTGGAACCCTAGGCCACTCTACAACTATGTCAAAATGACAAGCAGTAGAGATTTCTTACAATCTGATTTATAACGTCACTGTGACATAGTTCCACAGTGGCCTAGGGGTTTTCCAATTGGTTGACTGTACCACGTATATCCGGACCCCTCGGTCACTCTACAACCACACCTCGGGCACTGGCGATCAATTATATGAAAAAGGCGCGTTCCTTGTTGCTTAACTAGCACACATCTAAGCTCGTTTAGGTGAACGCGTACCATGCTTGTATGAATTAGATATGACAGGTCGACTGTTCGCGTTTTTGACAGGCGGTAACTGTGAGAGAGGTAACCAAGAAGGGGTGGGCGGCACTTTCAGCAGAGGGAGCGGGAGTGGTCATACTGTACGATAGCACTCTTTATTATACTGTGAAGCAACACAAGAAACGAAAAAGACTGAGACTTTAAAATACCTGCTGCTTCTACTAAGCTTTGCTAACCGTAGTGCAAAGACATATATAACTCCGTATAGACAGATAAAGTCTAAGAAAAAAATGTACCTCCAGTACCATACAGAAAAAGGTACGGTAGCCTAGATGGCATTACAATACACCTTTGGGGTACGCTCAGCTAGATGGCGCTAATATTAATATTTGACATTTTAACACATATCAAGCTAAGAATATGGGCCAAATTGTCAAAACTGAGGTTCAAAAGTTTTAAGCCTGTGTCAAGAGATGGCAGTCTATGCACTGTGATTACACATTTTTACTTCGACAGTAACTCTCTATAATTAAATACTCGATCCTCTTTGCCGTAGTGTAAGCCGACGTAGTGCCTGAGCGGACGCTCGGTGCGGAGCGTTTAGTGGGGCATACGGCGGGGCGGGCGAGCATGTGCATACACTATATGCATGCGGTTTCGACTCAAGAACACCTGTATGAGCTTCAATTGTTTGGACATGCACGTGCCCCGCTCCGCCCAATATGAGCACTCGAGGCCTTGCACCAACACGAATGTTAATATTGAACGAATCAATCAATCAATCAATCAATTTATTTGTTAAACTGATAGGTACAGTACATAGATAGGTGTTACAAAATAATTTCTTAGTATCACTATGTTTTACCAACATTAGGTATACAAAATTCATTGGTGGTTGTGAAGTACATTAAATACTTAATAAATATAACATGCAAATATTTTCTATTATTCCAGTTCAACATTATATAATTAAGAATTTGCAATTAATAAATAATACTCAAATACTCGTATTTGTCTCTTTTTATATGATGAATGAATGAATGAATGAATGACTGAATGATATGATATGAATGAATGAATGAATGAATGAAAGTTTCACAATCCCAAGAACATATATTATGGTGCATTACAGTAGATGCTATAAAGTATTTACATTGGAGATCCTTGATATGCTCTGCCACACAGGGCATGTGAAAATTTCCAGGTTCACTACATGTCAAAGCTATGTATGTGAATATTAATTGCGTACATGGCAAATGTCTTCCTTACAAACTAAGAATATTATTGGGTTGGTAAGAAAGTAATGAGCTGAATCGATTGAATTCCACACATAAAATTTTTGAGAGAGTTCTAGAATCTTCTATGGTCGAAAGTATATAAAGGTAAGCTAAGCTAAGCTAAAGCAATGCCTTGAATGAAAAAAAGTTCGATGATCAAGCCCATCTACGACGGTACATAGCTGAGTTTTTTGAATCTAAACCTAAGAACTTCTTCGCCGATGCTATTCATTCTTTACCAGAACGATGGAGACAAGTAGTAGATAACGAAGGCCGTTATATTTTTGATAAATGATTAAAATAATAAATTAAATAAAAATTACAATATTTGTTATGATTCTCGCTCATTACTTTCTTACTATTTAATAAAATTGGAATCATTTAACCATTTGTAGCCTGTGGTTTCATGAACTGTATCATAATGACAGTGACGTAATTCGTGAGCAGAGAGAAAGGAAGGAGGGAACGGTGTGGACATCGATGACAGGCATAGATCACGCAGCGGAATCGTCGCGTACTTGAATACGTCAGTGAGTCTTGCAGAGCGTGCCGGATCTCTTTCTCTGCAAAGAAAATAGAAGATGACGACTACATACAAAAATGGCATTCTGTTTAGAATCAAAAATACTGAATTAGATCGTCCAAAAATACTGAACACATATTTTACGCTTTTCTAATTAATGAAAAAAAAATAAGAAGATATAGAGCATCGAAGTTCTAGAGTGGGGCTTGTGACTTGTGACGTCACTTGTAAGTAAAATTGTACTCTAGGCGTGAGGTCACGCGAAACTTCAACGCACTGTACCGTCGTCATTTTTCGTTTACGAAAAAAAGAAAAATACGTGTCAAAAATTCTTTGATGAACGGCTGATGGTTATATCTAGAGAGGCACTGGTCCCACCGCGAGCTAGTAAGCTATGAGCTATCGGCTATAAACGAACAAACGATAATCACTCCCGTGAAAATAAAAGAGACACGGCGATGTTTATAGTTACTCGCCCAGCGGTGAGCTATCAAAATCGCCGTGTCTCTTAAGTAAAGTATCGGAAGTAAATACCTGGGTTAGTCAACAACTGGTTGGCCAGAATGGTCCTGATCTTGCATCAACCTCTTCCGCAGACAATTCAGCAAGGATCGATGGCCAGCACGGTCATCAGGGCACTGATCGGGATTTGGAGGATTTCGCTGGGCGCGAAGGAACTCTAAACAAAGAAAAAAATTAAGAAGTCTTTTTTTATATGCTCGGTCGGTGGCAAACAAGCATACAGTCCGCCTGATGGAAAGTGGCCACCATAACCTATAGATGTCTGTAACTCAATTGGTGTCACATGCGCGTTTCTGACCCATTAATAACTTGGCCCTCCCTGTACGCTGTTAAATACACAGCAAAAAGGAATGTACAGGTTCGAAGAAGGGTTTGGGTTATGACGATTCAATTCAAAGGATAAT
>NW_025952834.1:0-25000 GCF_023078275.1 Leguminivora glycinivorella
AATCAAAACCGGTATTCAAATGTAATAGCGGTTTCGACTATTGACAACATTACCTCTATTTGATAAAATACCAATAAAACCATTACCGGTAATACACCTGTCACTGTCAGTGTCCAAATAAGCACATTTTCTTACTTTAAATTATGACAATCACCGTTTGTCCTTTTCATTTTAATAGTGACGTTATTGACGTGTCATTTGTATTTTCGACTAGGTATTATTTTAGATTCTTCTTCACAATACTCTAACTATTATATATACAAGACTTTTATGTGGTTTTTCTCGTGAATATTAATACATAGCAAATTTGTGGATAAACCGATTCTTGCTTTGTTTTATTTTCTTTTTTTATTCTCATATTCTAGTTTTTAAAAACAAAATTAAAAAGCATGATACAAAATTTACATTTTAAAAAAGCCCCAGGGGGCTTAGCCGAATGGCGTTTCTGCGACGCAAAACGAAATCGAAACGCCACGGAAATGTAGTCTGGCTCTGTCGCGCCCATACGCAAGAGCGATAGAGATAAATAGCTGCGAAAGAGATATTATGTGAGCATTTCGTGAGCGTTTGTGCATTCGGCTACGCACACTGAAATAATAGTGGTGACTGATGAGAGTCAGAATGGCGGGTGTACTTAAATAGATTTTTTCTACTCCCGAACTGTTATTCGTCATTTACAGGGTCGTGCATAGATCGTTAAAACCCTACATAAAAGATGCCCGCCCCCGCCCGGCGTCCCGCGCACCCACGCGTACGATATAGCTCTTAAAGTATTGTTAGGTAGCCTTTAAGGGATATAGCGTGGGTGCGCGGGGCGCCAGGGGCTGGCGGCGGCGCGGGGGAGTGCGAGCGACAGGGTGAGTGCAGGATCATTACAGAGGACAAGTCAAAATACAGGGAACAGTGCGTATTTCACGAAAGTTATTCTAGAAAACTATTAAAAAGTAGAAAAAGTATTGTATGCAACGGTGTTTAACTGAGTTAAAAAATACTCGTGGCGTTTTAATAACAATTTTCGGCTTCGCCCCAAATTGTTACCCACGCCACTCGTCTTTTTTGACCTCCTTTAAACACCTGTTGCATAAAATACTATAAAAGTGAAAAGCATTCCATGCAGAAATTGGCATTAATCGATTAACATTTATTCGACTAATTAATCGATTTAAAAAAATAATCGTCGAAATTAGTCGACGATTAATTTATTCGCGATGAAGTTAATCTACCTAAGATACGATTGAAATTGATTTAATCCGTATCTTAATCGATTGATTTCACGATTAATTCTCGATTGAAATATGACAGGAAGTAAATTTCTACGAAAAGTCAGGCTAAACTAACTCTGAACTTAGGGTTTCAAGTTGGTCATTATTTTTATAATCAGCATTACCTAACAGGGCCTGTAAAAGTACATACCCTTAAAAACGGTTTTACCCTATTTTACCCGACCGTTGACGTTGCTGACTGTCACTTTGACAGAAAAGTCGTCATGGGTGTCGTCAAATAGGTTCTCGGGGTGCTGATACCAAAGTTAATGACCAATTTGGAATCTGACATTGCTGACTGTCACTTTGACACAAACGTGGTCATGGGTGTGGTCAAATAGGTTATCGGGGTCGCTGATTCCAAAATTAATGACCAATCAGAGATTTGACATTGCTGACTGTCATTTTGACACAAAAGTTGTCATGGGTGTCGTAAAACAGGTTTTTGGGAGACTGGGGATGTTGGTTATAAAATCAATGACCAATCTGGAATGCGACATTGCTGTCTGTCACTTTTGACATAAGTGGTCATTGGTGTGGTCATAGGTTCTCAGGGGTGCTGATTCCAAAATTAATGACCAATCTGTAATCTGACATTACTGACTGTCACTTTGACACAAAAGTCGTCATCGGTGTCGTTGACTATTCAATCAGCACCCCCGAAAACCTATGTTTTCGGGGGTGCTGATTTCAAAATTAATGACCAATTTGGGATCTGACATTGCTGAATGTCACTTTGACACAAAATTCATGGGTGTTGTCAGATGTCAGATTCCAGATTGGTCATTAATTTTGAAATAAGCACACCTAAAAACCTATTTGACGATACCCATGACGACTTTTCTGTCAAAGTGACAGTCGGCAATGTCAGATTCCAGATTGGTCATTAATTTTGGAATCAGCACCCCCGAAAACCTATTTAACGACACCCATGACGGTTTTTATGTCAAAGTGACAGTCAGCAATGTCAGATTCCAGATTGGTCATTAATTTTGGTATCAGCACTCCCGAGAACCTACTTGATGACACCCATGACAACTTTGTGTCAAAGTGACAGTCAGGAATGTCAAATTCCTGATAGGTCATTAATTTTGGAATCAGCACCTCAGAAAACCTATTTGACGACACCAATGACGACTTTTGCTTTAAAGTGACAGTCAGCAGTGTCAGTTTCCAGATTGGTCATTAATTTTGGAATCAGCACCCCCGCGAACCTATTTGACGACACCCATGACGACTTTTGTGTCAAAGTGACAGTCAGCAATATCAGAATCTAGATTGGTTATTAATTTTGGAATCAGCACCTCAGAAAACCTATTTGACGACACCCATGACGACTTTTGTGTCAAAGTGACAGTCAGCCATATCAGATTCCAAATAGGTCATTAATTTTGAAATCAGCACCCCCGAGAACCACCTATTTGACCACACCCATGACCAGTTTTGTGTCTAAGTGACAGTCAGCAATGTCAGATTCCAAAGTAGTGTTTAATTTTTAAATCAGCACCTCCGAAAACCGTGGCCCATTTTAGACATTATTCTTATTAATGCGAAACCTTTATTTTTCGTGTGGCTTTTTGCTATTAGTTTATAAACTAATTACAGAAAGGCGAATAAACAAACCGACAATGCAAATTCGCAAGTCAAATTACTTCTTCTTTACTAGCAGACATTTCAACCATTGCAACCCAAGACGTAATTTAGTAACGTTACACCTATTTGATGTGCTTTAGTCATAAATGTCATAATGTCTACTTGACGCCTTATCTATCACGAGCAAATACCGGTATTGAATAGAGGTAAATAATACTGAAAATAGTTCATACATAGTGAAAAAGACAAAAGCGGTTTGACAACAATACCTCTAATTCGAATATGGGTATAAGTTTTTTAGCGGTAATAGTTTGACAGTTTGTATACAGGTATTCAATTTAACCGGTTTTACAATCCCTGTTTTAATCTAATATTAGTATGGCCTAGCTAAAACGAGACATACTTAGTCGATGGTTTCGAAAACTATAGTGCTTGCTTAAACTACACATGGGACTTCAGGTGCGAACGCCATCTTAGCGGTATCGTGTTGTGAATAATTTATTTTTCTCAAACATGGTATGAAATATTGATGTTATGTGCCTTATAATTGGCAGCGAAGTATGACGTTGCAGGTGCGGCTAGGACGATTGATAGATAATGGAATTTCATACAAACCTTGCAGGCCAAGGCCGGCAAAGTCCTCTTTTTTAATTTCTAAACACAGATAATTGTGACATCCAGGTATTTAGCCAATTAAAAAAAAACTATAAGGGGCTTTATAGACGTGCCGACTGCAACTGGTACGGGCCCTAGACAATATTTGATTTTGGGTGCGTTTTCATACAAACATTTCATACAAATTTTTTTTAACTTTTTGTTTTTTTTATAAGCGTATACGGGGCTTCAAAGGGGAACGAAAATTCGATTATTTTTGCGCTACGACGCACCGTTTAGGAGATACAGCCATCCAAAGTTACTATTTTCAGACTTTATTTATTTCATACCATGTTTGAGAAAAGCACTATACATACCTCGGCGGGAAATGGGGTTGCCCGCCTCAGACCTATCCATCCATCGTCTATATGTCTTCGGCCGGCAACCCCCTTTGTCCCGGCCTCTGTAGTAATGTACTATTTCTTTTGCTCATTAATGTTGTTTAAAGTGTAATATCGATAGCTTATTAAACAGTAAACTAATGTTCTAGTGAGGAGCTGAAGAAGAATTAATCTCGAAACGCGTATAGCCACTTTTTTGTCGTCAACGGCCGGTAGTCCACATGCTCTTGTAAAATCTAGCTATCAATTTACAAGTGCTAATTCACCGTACACTGTCGTACTTACCGTACAAAAATTATTAATAATTAGCTTATATCACCTTGACACTGGCGAAATAGTCCCAATGGACTGAAGCCATTTAAAAACTGAACTGAACTGAAACTACACATGACCAACTATGTGTGCTTTAAGCGAGCAATATCCTTTTGGCACGCGTATTACTGACTTTCTTATGACGCACATCTATAATTGTCTCCCAACGATAAAGAGCCTAGTAATTAAACAGTTGACAGACATGTCACAGTAATATCGTTTCGTAAACGTCAAGACTATCAGCTGACCCTGGGGACAGGTCACTGACCCATTTCGTCTTGCAATCAGGAAGCTGTTGTTAAGATAACCCCGCCTCAGATGACTATTGGGAATTGCGACACTACAGTGTGTGTTAGTACAAAGGTACATTGTGTAGTAGCTTTATCAGTACCTATGTTATACATAGAGGTATCAGATATTTTCAGTTATGTTTGCGTAAAGTTTGGCGGTTCGTCCTTTTTGACTACATGCCTGACATGACTACCTATTCAAATAATCGTGTAAATATTAATTGTCATAAATATTTATTATGTTTATTAAATAAATAGCGAGATTAAGAATAACAAGTTTAAATCGCCGCTAGTTCTGCTCATGATTTCTTATGCTTACCTTACATATTTTTGTTAGTAGGTATTTATGTTAACAATCCTTATATTCAGTAATGAACCTCCAGGTCTTTTTTTATCCTAATTACTAGTACCTATATTGTAGTACACCAACTCATTTGTTTATGTGACTGTTTGTGTTCTAAATAAAATAAATAAAAAACTGGCAAAAACTCTGTAAGAAAGAGTATCTTAACCTCCGGCTTCACCGCATTGACTATCTTAGTATACCCTATATTATATATCCCTCGCAAATCTAACCCTTGCCTAACAGTGGGACATTCTTGGCAAATATGTTTGCCATAGTCGGTTGTTTGATCATAGAACACACCGGACAGGCTGCCCACTTAACGAACTAGGATTACCGGCCGGTTCTCAGCGGTACAACAATAGTTCAGGCATTACATCAATATAATACCTATTGTTTAATAAGTCACGAGTAAAAGAGTACACAGAACACATCAGGAAACATCATAGCCCTGTCACTAAACAAATAGATGACAACATGCTTACTCGTACTGCGTACGCGACTGGTCATAGCACAGTGACTAAGAACGAAGGCGCCCTAATAATGTCAAATGATAACTTAGAAATGCATCGGTAATCTAAATTCCTTTTACGTATTTTTTGTACGTATTATGTGAGGTCCTTCTGTTATCAGTTTCTATTGTAATGTAATGAGTGATCAGGCTTTTAGGATTAAGTTTTACTTTTTATATTCGTTTGCCTCTGCCTTGTCTATTTTTGATGGTAGCGTCCTGTCAGGATGGTCTTAATATGTAACTTTACGTAACTTCAGATTATAACGATATCATATCACCAGTCAAATTTGTAAATGTTATCTTGAGGTGGTCAATAATTTAGGAGCTTCTAACCATTTTAGTAGCAGCTGATATCCTACAAGTTGATAGGGTTTTGTAAGTTTTATTAACCGACTTCATTTGATAGAAAAACACTGGGGACAGAAAACCACTTGTAACTATGGTATCTTCATACCATTTTTTTTGCTTTGAGCAAATAACATATTGTCTTTCTAACCTCACATGACCTTCTGCTTTCCTCCCTTTTCATAATTGAAGAACAGAGTAGCTACCGCTCTAGAATAAGTGTACAAACTAGGGAATGCAGAACCGGTACCAGTCCCAGAACCGGGACTGAGATTTCCGGTACTGGGAAAGAACCGGGAAATCCCGGTTCTTCGGTACTTTTCGGTACTGAGGGTTTACTAGTACATTTGTTGTAAAATTATGAATAAAACATAAAATGGAAGTTGTCGATAAGTTTTGCTACCTTAGGTCGACCGTATCCAACAATCTCTCGCTTGATGCAGAGATTGTTGGATACGTATTGGCCAAGCGGCGACCATGTTCGGGAGGCTACGTTCAAGAGTATGGTGTAACAAACATCTCATTATGTTTTATTATTATTAAGAGCCTGCGATGTCCCACTGGGGCAAAGGCTTGCCCCCGCTTTTTCCATTCCTCCCGGTTTTGTGCAGTCCTCGGCTATTGTTTCATAAAGGAGTCCAACTTGACTACGTATGCGATGGCATACGTGGTCTGCCGGGTCCCCGTTTTGGCCTGGGCTGCCACTCTGTGGTAATCTTGGCCCATAGCTCATTCGGCATTCGGCAGACATGACCGGCCCAGTCCCACTTCAGCTTTGCCGCTTTTCGAACTACGTCGACTATTTTTGTTTTGGAGCGCAACGTGGTGTCCCATTTCCATGAGTTTTCGCTTAATTGACAGTGGCAAATCGCCTTTCATGAGATGTTTTATGGACCAATAGCTTCTCCAGGCATTTTCAGTCCGTCTTTCGACTTCTTTCTCTTGTCGCGCCTTGAAAGAAATTAGTTGGCTCAAGTAGATGGACATATGCAACTGATTCTCCGTTTATCTCAATCCTACATGCGGTGCTATTATTGGCTATGAACTTGGTCTTCGACATGTTCATCTGAAGTTCAACCTCGAGGCGTGCGTCGCTGAGGTATTGAAGCATTGATCGTAGTTCGGAGGCAGTTGAGGAGAACAGAACAATGTCGTCCGCAAATCGAAGATTAGCCTTCCATTCCCGACGATAAGGCCCCGATCTTCCCAACTTGGCATAAGCTTCTGGAAGACTTGTTCAAGTGTGATGGTAAACAGTTTTGGCGATAACGGATCTCCTTGCTTGACTCCTTTTTGAATAGAAAATGAGGAACCTGAGGACTGTAGTTTTATGGCGGCTGTACTATTTTGATAAATGGTGGTTATGAGCTGAATGTAACTGGGATTTATATCTTGATTGCGTAAAGCTGTGAAAATGGAATTGTGATGAAGACTGTCGAAAGCTTTAGAGTAGGTAATCGACAAATGCGATGTTGATGTTGGAAGCTTTCTTCTAAATCAGGCACAGGCTGTGGGTGTGTGGGAGATTCGGAGTAAAGGGTTTTGTAGAATTTGGTGGCTATTGTTAGAATTTTATTCCGGTCGCCTATTAGGACCAAAATTATAGTATACCAGACTGCGTTCTAAGCATACTTTCGAAACCTCGACGACATGTGCAAGAAATCATTACAGACCTCAACTAATTCTAACATTAGCAAAGTTAGTTTGGTTTACCCTCTAATTATAACCGACGCCGAGGTCCCAATCATAGCCGATGAATACCGAGCGGGACGAGTCTAACGCGTTTGAAACTATTTTCATTACATTTGTACAGCATTCAATGGATATTCCGTCGTTTACGTTCAAATTTTTGAAGTGATTAAATGCGTTTTAGTTTGTAATCTTTGTCCATTTTTCAGTACCGAAAAGTACCGAAGAACCGGGATTTTATAACATCAGTACCGGTACCCAAAGAGTTCAAAAATCCCGGGATTTCCCGGTACTTTTGGTACCGGGAATTCCCGGGAGCATTCCCTAGTACAAACCTGTGCTTGCTTGAGTTGATGCTCAGTTCTATGCACGGCCAGCAGCGGTGTAACTCGCACCAGCAGCCGCCACGGCCAATCACGCACAGCGAGGAACGCGCGCACGTTACGCTGCACGCATCGTGTGACCTTCTCTTAGCTACTTCTAGAATAAGTGTACATACCTGTGCTTGCTTGAGTCGGTGTTCAGTCCTATGCACGGCCAGCAGCGGTGTAACTCGCACCAGCAGCCGCCACCACGGCCAATCACGCACAGCGAGGAACGCGCGCACGTTGCGTTGCACGCAGCGCGCGGCGGTGTGCTGCGTGCGCAGGCGTTGCGCGCGCCGCCGCGCGAGCAGCCCGCGCGCGCGCGCCTGCAGGCGGACGAGCACGCGCGCCAGCGCAGCGTCGCGGCGCGCGTCCAGCCCGCCGACGACGCCGCCGCGGAACATGATCTGGAACAAGAAAACACAGGTCGTTACACACTAGTTACAATAGGCAAAGAATTTGTGCACATTAAAAAAAATCGTAGTAAACAAAGCTATGTATTTGGCTTTCGCATCTGCCTCGCAGGTACCTATTCGTGTGGTGCCGGGTTAAGAATTTCACCACTCTTTCCTTCCGTGGGTATCGTAGAAGTCGACTGTGGGGTATGGGTTAACTTGTGGCGTAGGCGAGGCAACCTGTCACTGCAATGTCACAATTTCATTTTCTTTCTACCCCTTAAGAGTGGCACTGAAACTTGAGTAGTTTTATGTGCTCTGCCTACCCCATTATGGGATACAGGCGTGATTGTGCCCCATTATTATAGGTTAAAAAAAATGCATATGGAAAATGTTTTTGTTATCTAATACCTAAAATGATCAAAATCTATTTAGCTTTGACAATACGTACAATAGTAATATCTTCTTCTCTCGTACTTAACAATACAGTAACCTAAATGCCCTTCCAGCATAGGTACAAACTTATTTGCATGAGAATGTTTATACGGTACTGCACGTGCACAGCATAGTATTTACACCTATTAAACATTGTATTTAAAAATCATTCGCTCCAATTGATTTTTACCGCCATCGTAAACCACAAGGAAAGCCGAATCGGTGATAAATTATCCAACCGCACAAAAACGTGCAAATCGTTCAGGAAATGGATTCCATCGGCAATAAGTTCCTGTAATACCATGTATTAGCCGATTGAAACGCAGAGCGCGTAAAAAGAAAGTCAATTTCGCATTTATATAACAAAACCAATGATCAGTATTCACTACTAATACGCAATAGTCGATTTAAGACTGATGTACACTGTACAGAGAAACAATTTGATTGGATAAGTGAAGTTTTCTAATTCTACCGCATTTTGTAAAGATCTGTGCCTTTTTAGGGTTCCGTATCAATAAGGTACAAAAGGAACCAGTAAGCGGTCACCGTCGGCCATAGACCACCGAAACACTAAAGAAAGATGAAGATTAGATGGATGGTAAGCTGTATTTGTTTAAGTTTCGTGGGATAGGGCCTAAGAAGCATTTTTTCGATCTGTTTTCCGTAGTCTGTAGGGTATTATTGTTAACTTAAATAATTATGAAGCATGGTGGAACCCTTCATAATTATTCCATGTGAATTTTATCAAGAGGTCATTGGTATTAAATTCTTTAAAGATTAGCCATGGACTGAGAAATTGTATACACAAACAAACTCGCCCTCTTATAAAGAAGGCATAACACTTGATGTCACATATAGAAATTGACACTAAGCGAGTGAATCATCAACTTTCGACAATGATAACGAAACAAGTTGAAACAATCACTAATTACCACTCATGTATTCATGGATCAAATTACGCTGTAGCAACCCAAAGGTACATGAATACGCATGACCTGGGACAAAATGTGTACACAACAATACAAACATACTCGACCCAGTACTAAGCTAAGCATGAAGAAGGCATAACACTTGACGTCACAGATAGAAATTGACACTGAGCGAGTGAATCATCAACTTTCGACGATAACAAGATACAACCACTATTACCACTCATCCATGTATGGATCCAATTACCTTGTAGTAGTCTTGATTTGAAATGCCATTAGTATGTCGAAGATAAATAAAAAAATGCTACTAACTACGTAGGTAGGTAAAAGTTGTTTGTTATTTATCTTTCACCTTCAAAGCTTCAATTGAAAGTATAATAGATGTTGATTAGATAAAAGTTTATTTTCGTATTATCTGAAAACACTTTGTTTTCCATTGCAAGGTAATTGTGCGATAAAGCCAGTACTAAAATTATGTTGAATGATCAATAAATCTACTCGCACATCTTAATATATACAAGAAAAAAAAATCTCCAGCCGAATTTATAACTGCATGCAAAAATGAATTTATTTCGTCTGGCACCTTTCCACGCCTTTGAATTAGAATTATTTTTAAGTTTCCTTTTTTTTAAAACGGCTGCAATTCTAATTTTCATAGATTTTTAGTAGAAACATAATTTTCCCAAAACAATAAGTGTACCCAGGCGTAGGTAGCCTGACAACTAACATATGACATGGGTGTGAAACTAGAAAAAGTAATGTCAAATTTCCAATAGGAAGCATTACGTAATCGAGTTCCTTTATTTTGAAAATTTCAAAGTAACATTGCTCATTGAATAGATAATCCGGTTACATTGGCACCATTGTCCGAACAATCCACCTCACTGTGGGCGCCCTACTTCGCTGATTGAGGCATAAAGGCATCATGTCTGATGAGGCCTGACTGCTACCGGCATCGAGTTTCCATGTTACGACAGTAACATGACACTTTACAATCTTGTTATGAGACGCGACCAAGCTTAGGATCGTGTTTGATAAACAGATTTGGTTTCTATCGATGTTGTGAAGATGTTGTCTGAGAAAATTTTAGAGGGTTTGGGAAGTGGCTTGGGAAAATAGACAGAATTAAGTTTCTTTGATTGTTTTGCAACAAATTCTACTGCCTCGAAACGCTCTCGAAAACAGAGGACATGTCGTATCTATCTAGATATTGTAAGCGTTAATGAATCTTTGCGTAGTGTCCGATCTCCTGGGGACCGATTTTTGAATTTCGAACGCACGATTTTACCATACGAAAAATGATCGAAAACGGCGAAATGCTATTTTTGTAAAAAAAACTTTAGAACTCTTCTCGTATTGACC
Source organism: Leguminivora glycinivorella (assembly GCF_023078275.1). Lineage (NCBI taxonomy): Eukaryota > Metazoa > Arthropoda > Insecta > Lepidoptera > Tortricidae > Leguminivora > Leguminivora glycinivorella. The sequence continues at coordinate 10,830 of NW_025952834.1, forward strand.
AATCGTTTTTAAAAATAATTTCACGATCGAGTTCGAGTGGTCGAGATTCAAAAAAATTGGTCTCCTGCTTCGGAAACTGTTTCTTTAGTACCTATACTTTTATCTTAGATGTAAACATGTCACTTGTCTTGTCACAGTATTAGTTTCACTGTAAGTATAAGTTACAGTTGCATCCAACAGACCCATATTCTTGTTTACGCGGCCGACAAGCCCTGATGCCTCTAACCACCCTAACTGGTAGCTAGGAATCTGAGTAAACAGTAGCAAGCATCTAGTTCATACACACACACTTACACAGACCACCTCAACTACTAGATGGAGCATTCAAGACAACTCAAAGTCACCTCACATACGCTCCCCGTAGTAATGTAATATGGGAGCGAAGCCGCTTCATCCAGTTGTGTCAACTGTCAATGTACCACTCGCGTAATTTTGGAATACCCATTTCCCAAAAAGTGAGCTTTGGGGTTGAACCCGCAGGGCTACATTTGATTGGCGCGACAGTATCTTGCCGCGACATAGATCACGTCTTTTTATCAATGACATAAGGACGGGTCTATCTCGCGGCGGCATAATCTCACGCCAATCCTGTGCTAGCCCTGCCCTGGTGGGCTTTCATACTATACGTTTCTCAATTGCGCAACTCAAACCGCGGTATTTTACCAGTAGAATTGTACATAGGTGTGGACGCGTTCTTTGTAATCGTTTCATAATGCGGTGTCTGTGCAGTCTGTGAGTGTGGTGCGCTTAGCTAACTTGGTGCAGTATCAGCGTGTCATTTACGATGACGCGCGGAACCCTCAAATCTAACCTTTACTAGCATAACAATATGAGGCTAAGCACGTGACTGCGTGAATGAAACGATGTACCGCTAGCGGCTCAGATGAGATAAACATGCACTGTTAGGTATTACTAATTAGCACCCGCACTGTGTACGCTCAAGTAGAACATATGGCAGTATTGCGTGGAAAGGCGCAATCGTAGCGAAAAATATTAATGTTTTGATTGCAGATATGTTATAGTTCATATAGTAAATCACACCATATCTAGACCTAATATTTTAAAGTAACTATATTAAACTTAGAATGAGAAAGACAAGCCTTGAATTTAGTAATATTATGCTACACTTCGCATTTCGCGCAGGCTCGAAGAAATAGTTATTTGTTATACAAGGGGGCAAAGTTGTATTTTAAGTTTTAACGCCGAGTGTGGAATTGAAAAACGAGCAAGTGAAAGGATTCTATAGTTGAACCACGAGCGAAGCGAGTGGTTCGAGAATAAAATCCTGAACTTGCGAGTTTTTTTAACACACGAGAAGTAAATTACATTTGCACCCGAGTGTAACGCAAAACTTTTGCCCTCACTACAGCGAGGAAACTACAACGCAAAAAGCGCGTTTATCACTGCTTCCAGTAGTTCCACAGGTGGTAAATCATCGTCATCACTAGATTCAATCACTTTTATCAATTTTAAAGGAGAAAAATTACTATTTTCAAGGTCAAATTACTTTATCCACTAGTGGATAAAATGCGTTTTTACCCGCTGGTATTGAAGGACAAAACACGTGTTTCCGAGCTAGTGAGGGGAAAAATATTTTAAAAACAAGTAATTCTGCGTGCAAATCGTAAGGCGTAGCTATTCCTATTTAAACTCAGCCTACAAGTAGTACTTCAAAAGCAATTTGTTTGCAACCGATTTGCAACGAACAATAATGACGGGTTACTTTACCCAACAGCAGTTAGAGAAAACGTTTCGTTTAATTACAGCGAGAAACCGTTTAGAACAATGTGTGACCCATATGCTGGTCAAGTTTCACTGAGAGCTTTCTAGCCAGGATGCTTCGAGTACTGGGCATTTGAGAAAGCTTCTTAAATACACTACACGGGATGAGGTAGAAATGATGAGATTATTTTCTCCACGAGTGTAGAATAGTAGACAGATAACATAAAAAACCCGCTTGGGAGATGAAAACTTTGATTTTCATACAAAATATGAAATGATTCCGATTTTAACAAGTAAAATTTATGCAATTTGTAAAACTCGGGACTGAACATTCGTAGATTGAGGCATAATTATCATGTTTTATTAAGTACTATCAGCTGCAAAAGAGGATGGTGAATTTATCAATGAATTAATTCATAATTTCTCCATGCACTTTTGCAGCTGATAGTACATCGTTTTATATTAATACTAGCTTTTGACCGCGGCTTCGCTCGCGTTAGAAAGAGACAAAAAGTAGCCTATGTCACTCTCCATCCCTTCAACTATCTCCACTTAAAAAATCACGTCAATTCGTCGTTCCGTTTTGCCGTGAAAGACGGACAAACAAACAGACACACACACTTTCCCATTTATAATATTAGTATGAATTGCTTCATTGAAAAAGCAAGCTAAAAAGTAGTTACCTGTAGCATACCTAATCGTTCCAAGAAAAAGGTCACACAAAAATACTTATAAAACAACTAAGTACTAGTAATAGTGTCTACAACAACACTTTATAACTTGTATATTTTTTGAAAACATTACCGTTAGTGTATCATTATCTTTAATTATTTATTATAAATAGAAACTTGACACCCGTAACTCACTCCGGCAGAATTGTGCAATAGTGTTGTGCTTAATTAACTACATAACAAGTTTATCGAAGGAAGGCGGGACAGAATACATCAAACTATCTATAATAGTGCATGGTTATCTACAATAGATGTAATACGGTAATGAGTTTGTGGTTTTTTTACCTTCTTTTATGTAGGTACGAGGTAGGACGGCTCTTTCATTCTTCTTCACTGCAGTTTGACTCAATCAGAATAAATGATTCATTTATTTTTCTTGATTCATATGGAGCTAACCAGTTATAGAGCTTATAAATGTCTTCTATAACTGACAGCTAACAAGCAGTTACTCTCGTATTTATATTATTTAGTTTGAACAATATACAACGATACTTGATCAATATTTAATAAAACAATTATGTGTTTAATTTGGACAAAAATGAATCACTTCAAAACACTGCCTTTTTAATGAACCTCACAAATTGAGTCACAATGAAAATTTATACAATAACACAGTTTTTCGCACGAGCACATTAAGTTAAAACAATAAACGGAAGTTTATCACTAAACAAAAACACATCTTAGTCATTCGATCTTAAATCTTAATCTAAATTTGGTATTACTCATACACAATTTACTTTTTTTTGTCAGTCACAGACTCATAGTAATTAGGGTTCCGTAGTCAACTAGGAACCCTTATAGTTTCGCCATGTCTGTCTGTCCGTCCGTCCGTCCGTCCGTCCGTCCGCGGATAATCTCAGTAACCGTTAGCACTAGAAAGCTGAAATTTGGTACCAATATGTATATCAATCACGCCAACAAAGTGCAAAAATAAAAAATGGAAAAAAATGTTTTATTAGGGTACCCCCCTACATGTAAAGTGGGGGCTGATATTTTTTTTCATTTCAACCCCAACGTGTGATATATTGTTGGATAGGTATTAAAAATGAATAAGGGTTTACTAAGATCGTTTTTTGATAATATTAATATTTTCGGAAATAATCGCTCCTAAAGGAAAAATAAGTGCGTCCCCCCCCCTCTAACTTTTGAACCATACGTTTAAAAAATATGAAAAAATCACAAAAGTAGAACTCTATAAAGACTTTCTAGGAAAATTGTTTTTAACTTGATAGGTTCAGTGGTTTTTGAGAAAAATACGGAAAACTACGGAACCCTACACTGAGCGTGGCCCGACACGCTCTTGGCCGGTTTTTTTCAAATAGTTTTTGTCAGTCACAGACCATAATTTATAGTAGACGTAGACACCCGCTCAAAGTAATGAAACGTACCACCGGCGATAAATCTAAGTCACATTCAGTAGTGGAGCGGAAGAAAGTTGTCAGTTTCCTCGTATGTTACAAATCACTTCGCCATACTAGGCGAGCGAGTGCAGCCGAGTTACTTACCCTACCTCGTATGTGTTAGTATAAGAAATAGGTAAGAGTAGGTAACCGAGCGCTGCACGATATATATACAGTTCATCCTCCTTGCGTTATCCCGGCATTTGCAACGTCTTATGGGAGCCTGGGGTCCGCTTTGACAAGTAATCCCAAGATTTGGCGTAGGCACTAGTTTTTACGAAAGCGACTGCCATCTGACCTTCCAACCCGAAGGGTAAACTAGACCTTATTGGAATTAGTCCGGTTTGTATTCTAAAAATGACAGTACATTGTAGTACATAAACACAATGTTTGTGATCTCAATAAATAAATTAAAAAAAACTGAAATTTGAATTTAGAACACATGGACCTTATGGCTCAGTTTCGTTAGGTTCTTACGACTAACTTATCAAATTCTTCACCCCATGCAGGGAACCTCTGGAATATCAGATTAACACGCCCTTATTGTACTAGAGGCATAAGGAAAGGACCCTTTAGATTTAGAAAGCCACAATAAATCTTGAACGCAATTTTACGTTTGCTTGCGTGTCACAGTAAAATTGGAGCGAAGTATAAAGTGGATAATAGAGGATAATGTCTCCATTAATTCTATTACCACGCATGCATGTATGGCAATGTTATTGCCATTTAAAACACTTGTATTAATTTGTTTTATGGCTTGTTTTGTCTCTTATAACTCTGTTTAATTAGTGGTAATCAAAGCAAGTCCTTTTATTATTCTTTAAATAACCACGAATAAAAACTCGTTGCAAAATATGTACTTACAGTTTACAACTGTAAAAATTAAAAAGAAAGCAAGAACTCCGCATTCATAGTGAAGTATTTTTTTAACTATGGGTATATAGTTGTATACTTAGGTAAAATAGCTTAGTTTAAGTTCTTCTCTTTATTCTATTCTTCTTAGTTCTATTCTTTATTATTTTCCTAATATTATTAAATCTACAACTTATTGCTACGGAGGAGCGGAGCCTGATACAGGTATATTATACTTAAAAGGAAGCTCCAACCTATAGCTAAAATGTAAACATTTATTATCGAAATATATATTTTTCATTTTAATTTTAATTTTTTCATAGGTGGTGTCCCTAAAACCAACGCCAAACAGAAAAGAGGTGATAGGCACCCCATAAGCTACCATATTAAGCGAATTTGACTTTAATGACAATGTCATAGTTTTTGAGATATTGGCTGTTTATTTATAAACATTAACAAGTGTTAATAATGTTAATATCTCGAGAACTATGACATTTTCATTGAGGTAAAATTTGCCCCTTTTCTTTTTGGCGTTGGTTTTAGGGACACCTGTATGTAAAAGAATGTTTTCGCTCACTATAGAAACCAAACCATTCCCGTAATTTTTTTTGCTACTTGACAGGTAACTAGCTTGTTAACATGTCCATATTAATTTATGTTACCGGTTAAGCTTTAAAAACGTGCACGAATATGGTTTTTTCGTACATCCGTGTTAGTTTCAATGAAGTACTCATATGGAAATTAAACTACAACTTTCATAAACGATAACAAAAGTCGCCAATTATCGAGAAATTGTGAGTTCGCAATGTAACAACTTTCCCCGCAAGACAATACAACAAAATGTACTAATCTGCACGATGACATGTCCAATAATATATGAACACTGCGTCCATTTTAATATCTTATGGCTTTGATATTAAAATCTATATTTGAGCGTCGTTAAAGTTTGCCACCTTTAATGATATAGTACACAATGGATCGACGTATAGATCAATATAATTCAGACAGACATTGATATCGGAATGACATCTAACTGATATCATTCAGTTATCGTCTATTTCGCTCATATCCGTCAGGTACGACACATACGGGCAAGACGAACCGAACATACCTATATAAACTCACGCCTGACGGGGTAGGCAGGTAGGTACATAAATCTGATCAAGTTTCACTGCCACTTTAAGCAATTAAGGGTTTGAAAACGAAATTGTTTAATTGCAGTGATAGCTTGCTAGACCATCACCTACACAAATATTGGACCCACAGTCGAATTCTCCGTGATACTCACAGGAGGATAGGGGGTAGTGAAATTCTTAATCCGTCACCACACATCATCACCATCATCATATCAGCCCTTTATCACTCATTGCTGAGCATAGGCCTCTCTTCTAGTACGGCACTTCACGGATGTCGTCGACCCAACGAGCCAACGGATGCCATCAGGCACCACACAGGGGATAACTGTGTACAGATAAATCAAATTTCAATCTGATATCATTGCATGTTCAAATTGATCAGTAAGAGATGAGTGACGGCCGATCGATATTCTTTTCAATGTGTATAATTATGTGTTTACTGTGCTGCTAAAAGTGAAACACGTTACGAGAAGCTATTAACAGTCAGAAGATAGTGCGGGGCAACTTTCTTATTCAGTATATTATGTATAACATTTACCTACAGACAGTCCCATTATTATTAGGTCAAACATATTTATAAGAAAGTCTCAGATCACCAGATTCGCCCGATAACTTGCCTGTTGAAAGGACTATATTAAAGTAATATCAACTAAAACCATTTTCCTGTATAATATTGCCCGATCTAATTGTTATAAAAGTTGTCAAATCTAACGTAGAGCCAAGCTTATAACTCTATCGCCGTGTCTTGCGTGGGCGACGGTCGCGCGACCGTCGCCGTCGCGTCTCATACTTCCATATCGATAAGGTTTGATTTCGTATGCGTGGCATCGCCGTCGCGCGACCATCGCGCGACCGTCGCCCACGCAAGCCACGGCGTAAGCTTCACAAACTTGACACCTTAACCAAAATATGTGACTTGTCCATTTGATTGATGAGTTGAAAAAATCGACAAAACTCTTCGAGAAAAGGTGGCCTTGGCAGATACACTCAAAGTACATAAAAGTTATAAGACTTATAAGTATTTAAAAGTTATAAGACTTATAAGTACTCCGCCATTTTACAAGATGACTAGACCAAAGAAAAGACAAAGAAACAAGTTAGACCAGACAGTCCCACAGACGCCTCAAACAAGATGTAGCTATTATTACTACACTCGTTCTGCATCTGGTTCTGCATCTTATAATGGAGCTCAACAGATACGAGCCTTAACTAGAAATAGATTATTGGTAATTTGCGGTTAAAAGAAACTAGACGTTGTGACGGCGATAGTAAAAAGAGTCTATTTATTTACGTCTGTACTTTTTTTTTAGAATAACAAGACTCGTTCAGTATGAATCGATTGCAGTCGCAGATAAGGACAAAACAATAAAATGGTTGATTACTTAAAAATACATTCTAAATAGCGATGCATACAAAATAACAAGCTACTAACGATAAAGCTCCATCGTAAGGATATGGCTTTCCCCACAACACTGCGAGAAAGCTGGCGCGTGATAAGCATATGATGCGAAGAATCGACGCGATACATACGCGACTATTGTCTAATTTATGTCCGAGAGCGAATTTGTACGAAATCTAACACGTGACTTGATATAGGAATGCAAAAGAGAATTGTGTATTGAATCGGAATTGCTGAATTCTTTTTCTCAATGCTTGCAGTGAAAACTGATGAGTCAATTGCCTGAGGACGTATTGGGTATTTATCTTCGTTATGTAATGCAATTAAAGGCATTTCATCACTTGTGAAAGATGGTATTTAAGGCCAGTACGAACGTTGAGGATTTAATCTAAAGTAATCTAAACGGAACGAACTCAAGAGTCTTGGATTGAGGCATCAATTCAATTCAATTCAATTCAATAATTTTTATTTCGGAAAAAATCCATAGTGTTAGCGTACATTCCCTTAAACCTATGTTAGTTACATTTACATATTATTTATTACATCTAAAAAAAAAAAACTAAAACTATAATAAACTATACACTTGGCCTCTGGATTCCATATGTACACCATCCCAGTGTCTCCAGATAGCACAAGCAGGCGATTCCAACACTAGGCGCACAAGGCTGTTGGAGCTGTCTCGCACGCGACGCATCAGGGAGGCATCAATGATAATTACCAGCGTTGATTTTTAATTACTTCTTTTAAATGTTCCAGTCCCTGCAGTGTTGTTTCAACCCCTCTTTGCCAAGAGTGGCACTGGAACTTAGTAGTTCATGTACTCTGCCTACCTGTTTATGGGATACAGACGTGATTATGTATATTCCAATAGATTATGTATGTATGTATATTCCAGTAACTTTTCTATGCCAATATTAATACTTTTTCAAATGTGTAGACACAGCAATCTCTCACGATACCACCAGGCTCTTCTGGAAAATGTGCCGCACGCCGATCACGACAGTGTGTTGTTCAAATCCAAATGTTAAAGACAACATACTAGATGGCGTTTCTCCGTTTAAGGAAACTGAATATGTGGCGTTGATTCCTAAAAGGTCTTTATGCTTTATAGGAAAATTTCTGTTTTTTTTTTCTACTTATAAGGGGCCTTCTGTGTTGGAAAGCCTCATATCTCAATGCAACGATTCCATTACCAGTTTGCACGTTATAAATGTAGCGGCCAGACGCTAATTGATTTACAAACAGCCTGTAAAACCAGCGAGTAGAAAGTCAAATAATATCAATAAAGACTCCTTTCAACACTCACTTTATAAGCAAATGCTCATTTGCGGTGAAAATAACGTCGTAGTATACAGCATGCATTGTAGACGTGTAAATATGCATATAGATAATATTGTAAGTTTCCTCTATAGGTTGGTGCACGTAATATTTGCTGTGACATCGCGAAGTGAGAAAGTAAAAACGGAAAGTGACAGGCGATGTGCCTGCGATCCAGCACGTAGCGGAGGGTGAGATCTGCATTTCAATCTTGGAAAGCAATGTTTTCGAGCACAGATAGGATGCAGATTTCCATTTTTTGACGGAGCAGGAATGCAGTTACGCACTAATGTGCCGCTTCATTCCCTTTTCCTAGCGAGAAGAAGGAAACTTGGCCTTACCCACAAACGGCTTCTTTGCCGTTCGCAAGAACGTACTGGGACGCAAACTAGCCTGAGTATCCTGGTTAAGCTTCAAATAATTGCGCAACTATGGTACCAAATTATGAATGAAATAATCAGCATATCCACAACAAAGAGCGCTCATATAATCTGGAGCGCCAAACCACAGACGACAAAATAAAGACTTGAAACCATTCGGTGAAAGTAAGAGCGAATATAAAGCGCCCAATAATGACCCCTGCGGAGCACCTGTCGCGTGCCTCGTACGAGATAAATTGCCCACGCGCAGCTCTTGCATTATCTCGCAAATATGTAAGTACCACATGTTTTTGAGCACAAATAGAAGGTTTTACTACAAGTTTTTGATAGTTTAGAATGTGTCTCTATAGCGCAAAACATCACGGAAAACGGCATTTATTTCATTAGACTTACATATATTGCCCGGAATATAGACCGTGATAACCTTTTTGTTTTTTTTTTGAGGTCCCGATATTATGACGCAAATGCATCATGGTCACGGGAAACTGAAGACGGTGGATGCGACAGCGACAGCGACAGCGATCTACCCTCATTCACTCGCTCAATATCCCGGTCAATATAAGGGCCGGTTGCATCAAACCGTCTGTCACCGTTAAAGCATTCGTTAAATTTTATTGTATGGGAAGTTCCATAGACATCTGCTGCGTGACGATGATGTGTCTGTCAAATGTGGTTGATGCAACTGGCCCTTAGTCTAATGAAACTAACCGTGAATCATTTAAAACTCTGACATTAATTTGCTGAAGAAGAAATGAATAGTGCCCCAAACTGTTCTTTACTAACCAACATTCCAACAATAACATACATTTTTCGTGACGTCACGTTTTCGTCGTTGAAGCTCAGGGCCCAAGTAACGGGCTCATTAAACTTACGTAACTTATTAAGATCTTTAAACATTACGTTATTCCTTGACATAACTTCTGAACGTGTTTTAAAACATCAGATAATTACATAACGACAACGGGACCGAGTGCAATGAATTTTCCTCTTATGTAAATTAAGCGCTCGACTGGCAAATATTTCGAATTCTAGGCTACGGAGAATTACCGCCCGCAACTATTACATAATTTCTGTTGTTATTTATTTATTTAACGTTCTGAACTGCCGGCCTAGCCGAAGTGACAATCATTCACTCTACGTAGCGATCAAAACGCAGTCTGGCTCCGTCGCGCCATTATAGAAGAGCGATAGAGAGAGCTAGAAATGCTACGAAACGCTGACGAAGCGATTGTGGCGTTGGTAAGTTACCCTGAATGGGTAAGCTTTCAATACTCGAGAACGGAAGCTAAGTTATGCAAAACGTTCACAATTTGTTATGGTGATGTTGGGTCACCATGCGAAATTGCCTTTTGGTAATTTTATTCACGAAAGACGATTTTATTAGTCGCGAATAATAAATATCGAATAATTTACGCGTGTCGTCGTTAATAAATTATGGTAATTCATGTAGGTATGTGAAAGGACCCACTAATTTGAAATTCAGACAGATGGTTAAATTTAAATAGCTACATGGTAAGGTTTTTCATCGATGCGCTTGCACGTTTGCATTTTTAGGGTTCCGTAGCCAAAATGGCAAAAACGGAACCCTTATAGTTTCGTCATGTCCGTCTGTCCGTCTGTCCGTCTGTCCGTCTGTCCGTCTGTCACAGCCGATTTACTCGGAAACTATAAGTACTACAGTGATGAAATTTGATGGGAATATGTGTTGTATGAACCGCTACAAAATTATGACACTAAATAGTAAAAAAAAGAATTGGGGGTGGGGCCCCCATACATGTAACTGAGGGATGAAAATTTTTTTTCGATGTACATACCCGTGTGGGGTATCAATGGAAAGGTCTTTTAAAATGATATAAAGTTTTCTAAAAAACATTTTTCTTAAAGTGAACGGTTTTTGAGATATCAGCTCTCAAAGTCGTAAAAAGTATGTCCCCCCCCCTCTATTTTTATAACTACGGGGTATAAAATTCTAAAAAAAATAGAGGTGATGCATGCTAATTAACTCTTTCAACGATTTTTGGTTTGATCAAAGTATCTCTTATAGTTTTTGAGATAGGTTGATTTAACTGTAATTTTGGTTAAGTTATTGGTTTATTATATTTGCTGCTACGGAACCCTTTGTGCGCGAGCCCGACTCGCACTTGGCCGGTTTTTTTGGCTTGAAGATAACGTGCCGAGTATGTTATTAGTCAAAATATATACATAGAGTAAAAGCAAAATAGGTAGATATTATGGTGTCGCTGACCTGCATGTATCGTTAATATAACAAACAGCTTTCGAGTTGTGTATCTAGTTACACCAGTTTAATGGGTAGATAGATATGTTATCGGCAGCAGATTTGAGCTAATGCCGGTGGTAGCAATAGCTCCAGCATCTCATAGACAACCTGCAATTTGTTGTTGTAAGTATCTGTATGTAAACAGCGTCGCGTACCTGTTCGTCCACTTTCGGAGCGTCGGTGCCTCGGGTACCGCTAGCGACCTCGATGCCGCGCCCGCAGCGGCCCACCACGGGACACACGCTCCGACCATTCTCCGACACATCTATCCTGAACTGTTTAGGACCCTCGAATATTTTGCAATCCACTTCGTCAATATCGGTGCGCACGGGGCTCATGTCGTGCACGTTATCGAAAGCCGAGTCGTTATCGTTCGCGGCATCGTTGGAAACGTGACCGGAGTCGTCGCTGCAGTCCGAGTGAGAGTCCGATATCTTTTCCTCTGCGTGTTTTGGTACTATATTGTCAACGTGCACGGACTTTACGTCATCTCTGGATTCTGTATACTTGATTTGCCGGCCGACGAGTGTGCTCAAGTGGTTGTGGAAAGTCGTGTTGGCCACGCATAGCTCCTTGTGCACCACAGGGATCACTTTACAATTGATAAACTGTGCCGGTTCCGCCTTTGATTCCATAGCAGTCTTGAGCTCTAATTTTTTTACGATGGACTTGACAGGTGATAGTGTCGAATCGATTTCATCCGGTTCATTTCCATTTCGTTTGAGCTCCGGCATCACTGTGGCGATGTCTCTTTTGTTGTTTATTTTTCTTTGCTGCAGTTTAGCGCGCATCGCGCTTATTTCATCCGTATAATCTCGTATAGACGGAGTCGAAGCCGAAAGAACCTTTTTGTCATCTTTTTTTGCTTTATCGAGTTGTTGTCGCTTCACGTCCGACTTGATATTGAGTGATGACTTTTGTTTTATTTGTTTAATTAGATCAGGTTTGTCGACAGTTTTCCGAGGCGCATTTACCTTCTTTTTCTGAGCACACTCTCTGGCCTGGTCTATATTATTTAGATCAACCGGAGTGGGAGAAAATAGCGCTCTTGTACTGCTAAACTTGGTGTGCGGCATCTGACTCCTGATCACCGGGATCTTGCTGGGAGAGCCCGCGATAGAAGTGGTCGACTTGGTTCGTTCTAAGTTCGATGAAACCATTGACTCGTTCCCTATCTCCCAGACACTTTTAGCTTTAAGCATTTGGGATTTGGGTGGCTCTCTCCGTTCTAAACATGCTTTCGTGTTTGTCGATCCATTATCTGTGTATACTTTAGGTTTTGTTTTCTTTGGGTCACTTACTTTTTTGACGACATTTTTTGTTACTGGTTTTGTCTTTGATATAACCGGAACGGGAGTCGACGGCGGGTTCGATAACGTTTTCTTCAATATTCTTGTTTTAACATCCAGTTTTTTCAACTCTTCGGTTTTAATGCCGTTGGTCCGAGACAAGTTTTTAGATGATATTTTATAAGTGGCATACTTATCTGGGTTCATCTTGTCTGTGGGTGTCGGAGTTAGCGGCATGAGAGGAGCCGTTAATTCTTTTCCTTTCATATCGTCAAGATTCCAGAGACTAGTAGTTTTATCTATAGAATTATTACGTGAAACAGTGTTTCGTTTCTTGCCGTCACTTTGAGGATCAGAGTTAGACTGTTTTAGAATACAACGAGATTCTATGATGCTACAGGTTTTTGATTTTTGCAATTTAGGCGGAATGAATTCGGTTTTATTTACAGTCAAATCTGTTGTGCTTGTTGAAAATTCGGATAATATTTTATCGAAAGATTCAAGAGCTTTATTCAGTTTCGATTCAGCGTTAATCTCTACCTCTTTTTGTGCAGCTCTCGAAGCAGCTACCTTACCGAGGACAGTTATATTTTCATAGATCGAACAGTATCCCTTAGTCTCGTCGAGTAGTTTCTCTTCCCGCGGTACACTCCCGCCGGCAATGTTTACATTTTCGTAAGCGTGGTGTCGGGGTTTATCGGACGAACTCACAAAAGTCTCATTAACATTGATTTTAGTCAAAAACTTTTGCACATTATCACTGTTAAGTTTCACTGCGGGTTCACTGATTTTTTTCTCGAGGCAGGCGGCAATCGCGGTCACTTTGCCTTTAGTTTCGGAAGCTTCGTTGCCGACTGAGAATGTCCTGTAGAATTTTTGCATCGCCCCCTTGGCGGGTGGATGTTTCTCGGACGGCTTCTGTCCGCCGAATATGTTGAATACTTTCACTGCGGGCATGGCGCGGGCCCGGCGCGCGGGCGGTCGCAGCGTGGATGCGCGCGCGCGAGGCAGCGAGCGGCCGACATGTGACGCGGGCGCACAAGCCTGCGCTATCAGACTCGAGACAAGAAAGTCAATGTCACTTCAGCCGCTAAGACGTGACTGCCATAGCCATTGATGCAATGCACTTGCTTGCTTGTAAACAAAAAATGCTGTCGTATTCTAGCTAATAGAGCACGTTAGCCTAAGCGAGAGAATAGACGCTTTCCTAGAATTGTATAACATATGCAACATCGTCTAACTGGAGTTAACTGTGTATGTCTAGTCTATACATACATGTATATAATCAGTAGCTATATTGTGCAGTATGCGGTTTGCGGTACATTTTCCAGAGTATAAATGATTGGAGTTTCGTTTTCTTTCAACCCCTTATTTGCCAAGAGTGGTACTGAAGCTTTAGTAGTTTCATGTGTTCTGCCTACCTTTATGGGATACAGGCGTGATTGTATGTATTGTATGTATGTATAAATTGTTGGCTTTTGTCAAAAAATCTTTTACTTAATTGTAAATATTTAAGTTCGGTGAACCCATGTCGAAATATTGTCACAACGTATATTTAAATTCAGTCACATTGTGTCATTTTAATGCCTTTAGTTAATATTCCCGAGTCGTACAGAGCGGCGGCCAATCAATTTACGGTATTAAGTGAAAATTATACAGGCAGTTTA
>NW_025952836.1:0-25000 GCF_023078275.1 Leguminivora glycinivorella
ATTTTTGTACCTTGTCATAATTAAAGTCTTGTTTGAAATGTCATACGAAATTGTCAAACGATTAAAAGCGACAAGTTACAGAAATCATCACTTGTTTATGCCGGTGACTGTAAATGTAAAGTTTAGAATTATATTTTCTATCTACAAATATATTCAAAATCTAATAATAGGTTCTAACTTTCAAGTGCCATCAATGTTTTTTTTTAATTAGCCTCTTTTAGTGTCCTACTGCTGGGCAAAGGCTTCCCCTCGTTTTTTCCACTCGACCCTGTTATCAGTGTTAATAATTAAACAATATCAAATAAATGAAGGTAGTAGAGTTATAATCCTACTTATAATATTAAAGGTCACATATTAAAACTAAAGCATGGGCGGGGTAGGCCCAGGCAAAGATGACGGAACGACCTTGACGCCTTCCTGAATAACTGGCCGAAAAAACGGAGAATCGGGAGTCATGGAGAGCCATGACTCCGCCTAATAGTGGGACACTAAAAAAAAAAAAAACTCTAGTACATTTCATGAAATAAAAATAACATTTTATATTTTAATTCAAAAAATACAACACCAGACTGTAAAGTTGCAAACTCTTGCTCCTTATAAAGCACATCTAAGGTTAAATGCACTTAGCACACAATGGGTCATTATATGGGGTCGAGCTAAGCTGCTTGACACAAAGTTGCTGTCACTCGCCAAGCAGGTAAGTTTCCGAGCAATTTGTGGCTGCCAACTAGAACTGGAATACCCTAACTTCGTACGTTGCTGTGTGATGAGCAAATACCTTATGCATTTGGGCAACCAAACACCAAAGTAGGCAAAGGAGTGGAAACTTGACATATGATCCAGGTTTGTGGTTAAATGTGTCCTTTAAATTACCTCTATATATTGATAGATCACTAGCCTGGCGCTTCGCACGACACTTCGTTGGCGGGTTGAGGCAGCCACCGAAACACGTAAAAAATTAAAATTTTGAAAAAACCCCCGACCGCGACCTAGACAGAACACTCCCGACTAACTCAGCTTTCAGACAAAAAAAAACTAAATCAAAATCGGTTCATCCGTTCGAGAGCTACGATGCCACAGACAGACACACACACAGACAGACAGATAGACAAACAGACAGACAGACAGACAAAACAGACACACATACACACAGACAGACACGTCAAACTTATAACACCCCTTCGTTTTTGCGTCGGGGGTTAAAAAAAGAAGAAGCTGACGTCCATGAGGGTACATTATTCAAGACTGTTAAACACTATACAGAGTGTCTCCCAGGAGGTCAAGGAATGAAGGAGGGCAAGGAAACTTGTTTGTGGCTCAGGATGTACATCCCGATTATTGTACAAAATAAATGATTTTGTTAGTTCTTAAATCCAATAAATAAATATAATATTATTGCGGTCACTTTTCCCTGTGACTTATTAATTATTATGCATGAATTGCAGTAAAAGAGAATGATGTCTGTAATTTGCGAACTTCAAAGTTCGCGGTAGGCCCTCTGTTTGTCACTACTGATGATGATTTTTTTATGGATATTAATGTTATTGAGAAAAATTGAATACCGACAGTAGATGTTTGGAGAAGTTCTAAACATATGTATAAACATTTCAATGAATATCCAGAGGCGGAAATAAGGACCTTGTAAGTATTTATGGCAGCCCCCTTTCGCCATATTGTATTTGTATGCCATGTGGCGAAGCATAGTGATACTTTTCTATACATTCAAGACCTACTGTTGTACCTATGTTTGACAAATAAATAATTTGGAATTTGGAATACCTAATACCGACTATAAAACATGAAACTAAATGAAATCCATAAATTTATTCAATCTTTATGATTCAAAATCATCATTCAGTTAAAATTTGTATGAAATGACTTTCCACTCTTATGGATAAAATTCAATTTCGCTATCTATTCTCGAATAGCAAAGAGAGCCTTTACCAGGTTGGGGTGGTGAAAAATATTTTTCCATAAGCAGCACCTACAGTTTGATCAAAACCCGCCGCCATAAGCGACGTGAAGTCTCACGTGGTGGAACATCGCAGTAATAAGTCGGGGGCACGTTTTATATTGCCTGCATGCAGCCAGAGATGGCACTCTATTTGTGTCACTTAGGACCAGCGTCAGTACGCGGCGCGGCGGAAAGATGGATGTGTCATTTCGAGCTTAGTTCTAATACTAGTTAGAACTAAGCTCGAAATGACACATCCTATAAGGCCTATAAGGCTAAATGGTGCCTTTTTGCTCTCTGGTAAGAGAACCAGTTCATGTATTAGAGCCAATGTGTAACAAGTAGGTACGTTTTAAATTGCCTGCATGCAGCCAGATATGGCACTCTATTTGTGTCACTTAGGACCAGCGTCAGTACGCTGCGCGGCGGAAAGATGGATGTGTCATTTCGAGCTTAGTTCTAACTAGTAACCTGCCTATAAGGGTAAATGGTGTCTTTTTGCTCTCTGGTAAGAGAACCAGTTCATGTATTAGAGCCAATGTGTAACAAGTAGGTACGTTTTAAATTGCCTGCATGCAGCCAGATATGGCACTCTATTTGTGTCACTTAGGACCAGCGTCAGTACGCGGCGCGGCGGAAAGATGGATGTGTCATTTCGAGCTTAGTTCTAACTAGTAACCTGCCTATAAGGCTAAATGGTGTCTTTTTGCTCTCTGGTAAGAGAACCAGTTCATGTATTAGAGCCAATGTGTAACAAGTAGGTACGTTTTAAATTGCCTGCATGCAGCCAGATATGGCACTCTATTTGTGTCACTTAGGACCAGCGTCAGTACGCTGCGCGGCGGAAAGATGGATGTGTCATTTCGAGCTTAGTTCTAACTAGTAACCTGCCTATAAGGGTAAATGGTGTCTTTTTGCTCTCTGGTAAGAGAACCAGTTCATGTATTAGAGCCAATGTGTAACAAGTAGGTACGTTTTAAATTGCCTGCATGCAGCCAGATATGGCACTCTATTTGTGTCACTTAGGACCAGCGTCAGTACGCAGCGCGGCGGAGAGATGGATGTGTCATTTCGAGCTTAGTTCTAACTAGTAACCTGCCTATAAGGCTAAATGGTGTCTTTTTGCTCTCTGGTAAGAGAACCAGTTCATGTATTAGAGCCAATGTGTAACAAGTAGGTACGTTTTAAATTGCCTGCATGCAGCCAGAGATGGCACTCTATTTGTGTCACTTAGGACCAGCGTCAGTACGCTGCGCGGCGGAAAGATGGATGTGTCATTTCGAGCTTAGTTCTAACTAGTAACCTGCCTATAAGGCTAAATGGTGTCTTTTTGCTCTCTGGTAAGAGAACCAGTTCATGTATTAGAGCCAATGTGTAACAAGTAGATACGTTTTATATTGCCTGCATGCAGCCAGAGATGGCACTCTATTTGTGTCACTTAGGACCAGCGTCAGTACGCTGCGCGGCGGAAAGATGGATGTGTCATTTCGAGCTTAGTTCTAATACTAGTTAGAACTAAGCTCGAAATGACACATCCTATAAGGCCTATAAGGCTAAATGGTGCCTTTTTGCTCTCTGGTAAGAGAACCAGTTCATGTATTAGAGCCAATGTGTAACAAGTACGTTTTAAATTGCCTGCATGCAGCCAGATATGGCACTCTATTTGTGTCACTTAGGACCAGCGTCAGTACGCTGCGCGGCGGAAAGATGGATGTGTCATTTCGAGCTTAGTTCTAACTAGTTACCTGCCTATTAGTTAACTGGTTGCATTTAGTTTTCGTGCGTTTTGCTCTTACATGTTCATGTATTGGAGCCAATATGTAACAGGTACGCTTCTATATTGCCGGTATGCAACCAGAGATAGCACTTTTTTTGTGTCACTTAGCGGCAGAAAGGATGTGTCATTTCGAGCTTAGTTCTAACTAGTTACCTGTTGTGATTCCGTTTTCGTACATTTTTCTCATATTTGTGATATACTTACATGTTTGGGTGATATACTTAACCTTAGTTTCCAACTCGGAATTAAGCCATATCTAATGTAGACCTAGTTATATTTATTTATTTATATATCAAAGAGAATAAAGTGTTACATGTAGATGCGTTACTGTCAAATTAAATTTTGTATCACTGTTTCACTGTGCATTATTCACTGCAATTTCTCGACAGGGCTTAAACTTTTATAACCTACGTCTTTCAATCTACGCAATTTCAATCAGTGTCGCCATCTTACCGAGTATTAATAAAAGGTATGTCGTCATCTCAACAAACAAAAATGTTTTTCCCCTCACTAGCTCGGAAACACGTGTTTTGTCCTTTAATATCAGCGGGTAAAAACGCATTTTATCCACTAGTGGGTAAAGTAATTTGACCTTGAATAAAGTCAAATTAACTGCTTTAAAATTGATAAAAGTAGGTGAATCTGTGGAACTACTGGAAGCAGTGATAAACGCATTTTTTTTTGTTGTAGTTTCCTCGCTATAGTGAGGGAAAAGTTTTGTGTTACACTCGGGTGCAAATGTATTTTACTTCTCGTGTGTTAAAAAACTCGCAAGTTCAGGATTCTATTCTCGAACCACTCGCTTCGCTCGTGGTTCAACTATAGAAACCTTTCACTTGCTCGTTTTTCAATTCCACACTTGGCGTTAAAATACAACTTTGCCCCCTTGTATAACAAATAACTATTATTTTTATTTTGTTCGTTTAGAAGCTGCCTTTACTGAGTTCTAACTAAAAATCGTATGTAACGTACATACCTTATCCATTTGGCCTCGTGTGTTCACGTTCTAGAATATAGCTTCACTGCAATGTCACAATGTAATTTGTAGTGGTTGGCTGTAAACCAAACCACGGACGGCACAGTTGATCAATTGTTTCGACGTACGTGTATTTTTACAGCACAACACGCTTTTACAGAATTTTTGTCTTAAGATTTTGTTACGAATAAATTATGTAAACTACATTTGTACGAGTCAGATCATGCAAGCCAAATTTGAGGGAGTTTCCCATTTTTAATATATGTAGCTGAAAAATGGTATACAGTTAAGTTTTTCTTTGACAATGCAATATTATGGTACCTAACGCCAATCTGATGATAAAGATAGGAAGTGGCTACCGGATATCCTACACATACGATAGGAGATTTCTGTTTGAGGTTTTCAAAAAGTGTCTCGATCATTATTTATTGCCTGTATAAGAAATAAATAAATAATAAATAAATAAATAATAAATAAATATTATAGGACATTCTTACACAGATTGACTGAGGCCCACGGTAAGCTCAAGAAGGCTTGTGCTGTGGGTACTCAGACAACGATATATATAATATATAAATACTTATATACATAGAAAAGATCCATGACTCAGGAACAAATATCTGTGCTCATCACACTAATAAAAGCCCTTACCGGGATTCGAACCCGGGACCGCGGCGCAGCAGGCAGGGTCACTACCGACTGCGCCAGACCGGTCGTCAAAACCGGTCGTCGAAAGTACAGTCAACGACAAAAGCTGGTATAATAAACTTTTTTATGTATAAATGTAGGTACTCGTATTTATATTTGTATATTCCATTAGATTTATGTCACTCAATAAAGCAGTTTATGTACCATAGCAGAGCGGAGCCGAATGCATCGCCACTAAGCCCAAATACAACTATAAGACGACATAATAATGATTTGCGACCCCGTCCAGTCCCCGGGAGAAATAAAACTTTACTCGTACTTTCTTAACGAAATGATTGCCTACGTGAACGTGGTTAGTCGCATTTATTTGTAGACTTTATTTACCTACTTTGCTCCCGCGTGGATAATTCACTTCCTAAGTACCCCGTATCGACCCGCAGGGACGTATAAAGTATTTTTGCTTTTGGAAGAAAAGCTAACAACAATGTATGTTGTGGGACGGAGGTGCTTAGCGGTCCTTTTGTTTCTGTATGGAATGTGTTGTTGGGCGTAATAGTACCTATATGAACTGCTTAGCTTAATGACTTAAACTTACCAATAATTATATATTTATATAAATAAGTTTTGGCCTATTTAACTTCTAACACTGATTTAGTATTAAAATCGGTATTAAATATTTTTTTATTATTTTTCCCAGAATCAGAAAACCATTGTCTATCTCATATATTAATATCTCGTTAAAAAAAAAATTCATGCATTTAAGGGTTAAAAACAGCAAAAAATATTTCTCAAGAATACTTTTACGTAATCAGGCCAAAACAACATCAGCCATGTATAGATTTTCTGTGAGTGCGAAAACACTTTGACCTTTCTGACACATAACGAGGCATAAAGGTCATTATGTCAGTGATTGATTTGACATGAATACTATGACATCACTACACACTACATTTTTAAATTAAAAATACGTAGTCATCGTACACATTTAATGCCCAGAATCATTAAATATTGGTTTCTTATGTCAAATATTACAGAAAATAATAATTTCTTGTGGCAAATTAGATATGAGTCAAGTAGCCTATTGGATGCTTTTTATGCTCTCTATTCAGATTGGCAGGATTACACAAATGACAGGGCATGAAGAAATGTGTAGGTATTTACTACGAAGACCCGTTAGCAACAACTATTTAAAATGGCTCGTTGAGCCTACTGGTATTAATTACACGCAGTATTAAATAGATACTCTTATAAACTACAATACATAAAGTAACTATCTCATATATATATATACCTACACGGTGTAACATGAGGAAACCGAAAGATTTTAACTACGCA
The DNA here is from genome assembly GCF_023078275.1 of Leguminivora glycinivorella. Classification (NCBI taxonomy): domain Eukaryota; kingdom Metazoa; phylum Arthropoda; class Insecta; order Lepidoptera; family Tortricidae; genus Leguminivora; species Leguminivora glycinivorella. The sequence continues at coordinate 6,691 of NW_025952836.1, forward strand.
TTTCTGAGGGCAAAATAAAGATGAAATGTTATATGAAGTCAAGCAAATTTTGGCAAAAAAATGTATTTTTTTGATGTAGTTTCACATAAAAAGTAAATGTTTAAATAAAAATTTACATGTATTTTCTAAAAAAATACTTTTCTGCAATGAATCACTAGTTACTTTTTGATATCTATATCTATCAACGAGGATATCTAGATTATGTCCGATAACGGCATCATCGCCATCAAATCAGCATTTTGTTCTGAGAAATAATAAGTAGGTACCTAATTGTTATTAGGGTTCCGTACCAAAAAGGTACAACAGGAACCCTTATGGTCCGACTCTGTCCGTCTGTCTGTCCGTCTGTCACATTCCTAAATATCTCGAGAACTACTAATGCTATCAACTTGAAATTTGGAATAGTTGTGAACATTGTAATTTTTTTTAATATATTAATTTTAATTGTAGAAAATGGCCAAAATGAAAGGGGGGCAAACTGTAAATTTCAAGTTACTAGGTCAAGTGGGGTATCGTTGGAAAGAGCTCAAATTGAACGTAAATAAACTATTTTTTATAATTTTTTTGTTGTGGAAAAAAAAGAATTTTGAAGGAAAATGTAAAAAAAAATACCGTTCCCCCCTTATCTCCGAAGTTTACCAACGAAAAATTATGAAAATTTTAGTAAACATTGGTTTTATGCTATATATTACAGGAAAAATATAATCGTGTTTGTATTTTGAATATTTTTTTTTTAATTCACAAAAAAACTTTTCAGATTTTTACTTTCAATTTACCCACCCTTGCGGATGTATATCGTACTTAAAATTAATACCAGATATTACGTAAACCATCTTTTGTCCAATAAAGTAAAAACTGTTTAAATCGGTTAACATTATAAAGAATTATCCTTGAAAAACCAGGTCGCACAAATTAGTTAGCAAATTGACCGGGAGATGGCGCTATACACTATAATACTCATTAGTGCCTATACTTTTGTCTTCTAGTCAAGTCATTAGAGTTATATGAAAATATGAGATTATTTTTACAAGGTAGTTTGAAAGAAAGTTTATACGGAACCCTCGGTGGGCGAGTCCAACTCGCACTTGGCCGGTTTTTTATTTTTTTAATTCTTATAACTCTGAAAGTAGGCGAAATCCAGAAAAGTATAACATTTTACTCTTCTAATATGATGAGGAATATGCTGTTAAAATTATTTGGTTTCCTCATGTTAGGTACACCGTGTATATGAAAACCTGTACCACAACGTACTAACTCTTTCAAAACTACTCTCTAATTTCCAACCCTTCAGTAATTCCGGTACGTTAATACAACTCCAAACTTCCCATACTTAGAAGTTCAAAGTTGTAAGAAATTTCCACAACCAACTCGAGAGTTTTCAAGCTGGAATAATATTTTTACAACAAATTTAAATAGTTTGGTTCAAGTATTTTGCTAAGAATAACTGCGAGTTAAGTACTAAAGGCATGTTCTTCTGGTTTTCAGATCGTTCGCCAGTTTTTTGTATCTAAGAATAAAATGGTAAAAATTCGTAACTCGTGTCGATTTAAAACATTCTCTTCGACGGTGTTTCAAATAATCAATCGCCACTCGCTTCGAACTTCCTCTTTTCTACACTTGTATAGTAATATTCGTAATGTTCTATTTTAAAACAATATTGAACAGTGAATAAATTTTACTACGGCAACTAATGAGTAGGTATATAATGTCTCATTACAACGTATATTCAAATTTTGAAAGAGTCTAATAAGAGAAGGAAGCAACTGCCATTATCAGGAAGTCTTAACTGCCCCAGTTGTGTAATAAGCACGCACGGCGGCACGTGTGTCGAATAACCCGGAACACAGTGTATCCAGAATAGTTGAAACTTTTTGTAAAGGTCATCATCATCCTCCTTGCGTTATCCCGGCATTTTCCACGGCTCATGGGAGCCTGGGGTCCGCTTTGACAACTAATCCCAAGATTTGGCGTAAGCACTAGTTTTTTACGAAAGCGACTGCCATCTGACATTCCAGCCCGAAGGGTACTAGGCCTTATTGGAATTAGTCCGGTTTCCTCACGATGGTTTCTTTCACCGAAAAGCGACTGGCAAATATCAAATGACTTTTCGCACATAAGTTCAGAAAAACTCATTGATACGAGCCGGGTTCGAACCCGCGACCTCCGGATCGAAAGTCGCACGCTCTTACCGCTAGGCCACCAACGCTTTTTGTAAAGGTCATGTAAAAAAAATATTAGGGGAACCAGAGTGTGACAAGGCCAAAATGGTCACCGACACATGGAATACCATATATTATACAGTGCAGGTCGGGGTTCAGGCACACCGAAATTGAGATGGCGGGATGACTCGGACGCTTTCTATCCAGATTGGCAGGATTACACAATTGACAGGGTTGAGTGGTAGAAACGAGAGAAGGCTTTAAATAAAAAGTATTGACAAATGCAATTTGAGACAGTGTACAATTACCGGCATAAAGAAGTGATGATTTCTGTACCTTGTCGTTTTTAATCGTTGACATCGTATGACATTTCAAACAAGACGTTAATATGACAAGGTCTCATTATCACTTCACTCAATCATCACTAATTTTTGCCGGTGACTGGTGACTGTGTTTACAGTTAAACAGCGAGTGAAACAGTTGTCTCTTTTCTTTTCGGTGACACATTTTGTGCATGTCTACCGAGCACGCACGTCTGTCCTACTGTCTCAACCTTTACTAAGGCAAAGCGGCGCAAGTAATGTTATTACCTGTCCTATTACTGTGATTATGCCGGCAGATGGCAGCTATCTTAGGTTCGCTTCACGGTTCTGATCATGTGCTATTAGGTGCTACTCGTGTCATTAAACTCATACCAGTTGATTAGATTCCCTTTGTAGTGTATAAACTGCTTTAAGACGAGATTCATGTAAAGTTTAAAGACACCCTTGAATGAAGAGACCTAAACAATCATGAGCATACTTATTCTAACGTAATACATACATAAAATCACGTATGTATCCCTTAATCGGGTAGGCAAAGCACATGAAACTACTCAAGTTTTGAAAAGGAGTTGAAAGGAAACGAAATTGTACACTGCAGAAAATATTGTTGGTTGTGACATTGCACTTGGAGCATTCCGCAATTTTCGAATTAAACGCGAGCGAAGCCGCGGGCAAAAGCTAGAGTATTCTGTATTATGAAAAATAACACCTAAATAAAGTTATCAACAAAAGTGTAATTTATGACACCCATCAAAACAAATTGTTTTCCACGGAGCAATAATGAAATCTGTCTAAATGCAAATTCTGCTTTCATCCGATGCATGATCCTATTTATTTCGACGACTAAATAAGAGTCGAATTGAGCTTGATATCATTTGTTTTTAATGAAAGGGGTCGGTGACATGTTGTAAGCTGTTCATGTTTTAATTGAATTATCAAAATACATAGCATAGATTTAAACTAACACGATCTTCACTCATACTTAGGTTTATATTTAACCCGACGTTTCGGACATGACATTATGTCCGTGGTCACGGGTAGACTGGCTGGGAGTTGTATCAACATCTTCTAGCTGTACGAGTTTTCGAACTACCCGCACTTGATTGTCATCAGTCACTTTTACGCTAGGGTTGCCACTCTGCCTACATACAACACTCACGACATCCGATGGTATGGAACGGGAAGTTTTCTCACGTTTACACTTGCTAATCACTGGATTCCACGAAGATGAAATCCCTTGCCCTTCATTTTGATTGAAATTACGATGTTTCCTGATTTCAATGGCTTCACGTACTTTCCTGCTATAGTAAAGAAGTTCAGTTGAAAGGACTTTGGGATTATGCAGTTCAGGACCAAACCACTGGATTGTTGTCCCATACCATAGGATGTCGTGAGTGTTGTATGTAGGCAGAGTGGCAACCCTAGCGTAAAAGTGACTGATGACAATCAAGTGCGAGTAGTTCGAAAAACTCGTACAGCTAGAAGATGTTGATACAACTCCCAGCCAGTCTACCCGTGACCACGGACGTAATGTCATGTCCGAAACGTCGGGTTAAATATAAACGTAAGTTTTTACGCGATTAAGTCCCGTTTTAATTTAATAATACATAGCATAGCATTGCTATCTAAATACATGTACACTACGAGTATACTACGAGTACCTATGTATATAGTTTATCCACGTCCTTGCTTCGCTCAGTTCGCTGTCTTCAATGTTGTTGTGAGTTGTGACCTCCTACGTGGATCACATGACTCCGGATGACAGATTTCCAGGCCATTCTGTATTGTTTATACATATAAAAAACTAATATAACTAAAATAACTAATATTAAACATAAACATAAACATAAACATAATTTTTATTGAAAACAAGTATTGCATATTTACATTACATCCAACAAATACTTAAAATTATCGATGATTTACATTTGCCCGAACTAGGGAAACCCTGTGTTTCAGGCGAGAGGTACGGCAAAACAAGGTTCAAACTTAATTTAATTCAATTTTAATGTTCACTTACAAAATGTATTTATTTATCATTTATTCATTTCACTACTTAAGTTATTTATATAATATAACTATTTACATTATTATTTGCTTTAGCAGATCAATACCATTGTTATACATAATATATTAATAATCTTATTTATCTCAATGTGTGTTTAGACCTACCTATTACCTATCTATATATTCATTTTATAACTAATAGTAGATTCTCTGTGTCTTCGTACGTCATATTTTGGAGGGCTTTTCGGAGAGTTTCCTTACACTTCGTGTAGCTAAGTTAGTATAAATCTAAAATTGCATTATGCTTGTTATATAAAAAAGGACCTAGAGCGATGAAAAATCTCATAGAAAAGGCATATTTCCTATGAATGTTTTGTTGACAAACAATGTCTTTGCGCCTCTTGTTAGTATGTTCAGTGTTGTACGGGGTTGCGGCGTGCTGTTTTAATACAATGTTCAAAATAAACAATTGTCTAACAGTAAGGACCCCAAAGGACTTGTAAAGAAGGTTAGATGGGAAGAGGAATGGGCGGAAAGTAGCTACCTTTAGAACGGCTCTCTGGGCTCTTTCTAGGTTGAGAAGAGTAGTTTTAGCTAGTCCGCCCCAAGAGGAAATACAGTATGTGATCACCGACTGACATATCGCATAATAAACTTGTTTGATTAGTTGAGTTGACGCGACTGTTCGTAGTTTTTTGAAAACATATATCAGCTTGCGCACTCTACTGCACAATTTTTCGACGTGGTCTTTGAAAGAGAGAGTTTCATCGATTATAATACCCAAATATTTAGTGTTTTTTGTAATAGCTATTTCAGGACACGTGCATCGGTTGATTTCAAGGCTTGTACAGTTGTAATGGGCGTATAGTTTGTAATTATTTGTGTCGAGGTTATTTTTGCGCATGTTAAATTTTATATAATTAGTTTTAGCTGAGTTGAGAGTTAGTACGTGACGTTGTAGCCATTGAGTGGCCTTCTGAAAACCACGTTGTGCATACTCATAGACTTCCTGTGTTGATTTCGCGGAAAAAAGTAGGGCAGTGTCATCAGCGTAGAAGATGATTTTTCCATTCTGCATTTTTAGATTGCAAAGGTCATTTATATACACTAAAAATAGAGTGCTGGATAAGCAACTTCCTTGTGGAATTATAAATGGGAAAGTGTGTGTGTCTGTTTGTTTGTCCGTCTTTCACGGCAAAACGGAGCGATGAATTGACGTTATTTTTTAAGTGGAAATAGTTGAAGGGATGGAGATGTAACATAGGCTATTTTTTGTCTCTTTGAAACCCCCCACTTCCCTAAAATTACAGATGAAAGTTTGTATGGAGCACTCCCTATTTTTCGAATTTTGACGCGAGTAAAGCCGCTAGTAAAAAATATTTAAATATGCGGATGTAATAACGTTAATATTTCGATTAGCGAAGTGTTGCGTGCGAGTTATATGAAGGCCCATCATCAGGTCACACCTCGGACACTGGCGATCAAATATATGAAAGAGGCGCGTTCCTAGCACACAGTCTAAGCTCGTGTAGGTGAACGCGTACTCTGCTTGTATGAGTGACATATGACAGGTCGACTGTTCGCGTTTTTGACAGGTGGTAACTGTGAGGTAACCGAGAGGGGGTGGGCGGCACTTTCAGCGGGGAGCGAGAGTGGCCATACTGTACGATAGTACTCTTTATTATACTGTGATCAGGTACTTAGATATTTATATGATTCGAATCATGTCGCCAATCGCGATATATTAACGTAAGAACATCCGTATAATATAATATATTACACGGATTTACTGGTGAAACCCGATAAGTTGGGCAAACTGGTTTTTGAAATTCGAACTATGTGCAATTTTCCACAATGTTGTTATTTCAAGGACAAATTATCTCGATTTATCGGGTTTCACCAGTAAACCCTCGATTAAATAATCAATTTAAACGGCAACATTCAAAAAAATCGACAACTAATCCTGAAAAGTCGAACTAATCCTAAAAATAAATTATTTTCGAGAAAATCAGCTCTAGTAGCCAAAGGGCAATCAATATCTAACGCTAGAGTTACAAATAAGTTCGGTTGATATGCGACAGAAAATGTAGAGTACCTACTATCATATAGAGTAATATTAAGTTTTGCCCGCGGCTTCACTCGAGTTAGAAAGAGACAAAAAGTAGCCTATGTTACTCTCCATCCTTTCAACTATCTCCACCTAAAAAATCACGTGGATTCGTCGCTCCGTTTTGCCGTAAAATACGGACAAACAAACACACACTTTCCCATTTATAATATTAGTATGGATTGTGTTGTAACCCTCAACAAATCTTAAAAGCAAATTATTTACTAGAAAATCTGTAGTACTCAAAGGGCAAATCTAACGCTAAAGAGTGTCCATGAGTTCGGTGAACATCCGATAAAAGAAGCCGAGTACTATACTCTTATGTTGTACCCCAAACAAATCTTAAAATCAAATTATTTCCGAGAAAATCTGTTAGGCAATATCTAACGCTGGAGTGTCCATGAGTTCGGTGGATATCGGATAGAAGAAGTCGAGTGCTGTGTCCACACGGCCGACCTGGCGCGGACAATATTTGCTAATCTCGCGAGCCGACCATGCGTCATATTTGCCAGAACTCTAGAGGTTTGAAATTCTTGATTTGTAAGTGATTTCGTATTAGCTGGCGGGGTTTTACGAGCTCCAATGCAGAAGAGTTCGTCAAGTCATAGATTATTAGCCGCGTTTTACCTACCAATAAAACGCATATTAATTTACTTACCTTATTCGAAGCTTATTAATTGAGAGAGGCACGTCGTTTCCCGCCATTTTATTGCTATCTCTTTCTAACTTATGACTTTATTTCACTCTTTTTTCCCCCACTATTCACCACCTGGCAGTAGGGATGAGATTGATTTAAAACGAAATCCGAGAATAGTTCGTCATTGGCTCGAAATTAAGTAATGTCACCAGGCAGAGTTTACTCATAAGCTTCGAATAAGGTAAGTAAATTAATATGCGTTTTATTGGTAGGTAAAACGCGGCTATTAATTTGACTTGACCGTTATTCGAAGCTTATTAATTGAGACCTGTTTGTTATCGCCTGGTGGTGAAGAAAAAAGAGGACGCCAATGTGACCTTATACCATGATGATTGTTAGGATAGAAATGTATAAGACCTCAGATTCACCAATCAACCATTTATTGCAAGTATTAGCAAGAAATCATGAATCATCTAAAAGTATTTCTAAGAATAGATTATAGTTAACTATTTAATTGGTTCAAACAAGTGTGATACAGAATCAACAGAGGATACAGGCATCACTTCACGCCTATAGTGACGACAAAAAGTATTTTCTGAGCGCCAATTACCACGCGCTAGAATTTCGTCTAACAGGGAAATTGTCTACCCAATGTTTTGATGCCACAGCAGAGCGAATGCTGCCTGGCGTCGCTGTAATGCCTGCTTCCTTGAACAAACTCTTTATCCAACCGGACATAATCGTTCGAGATGCACTTTTGACATCACCTCTTAGAGTAACAAATAAATCACATATATTGGCCAAATCACGCCTACATTTTAGTAAAGAAACTATATGATTTACCCAAAATACAGGGTCCAAGTTTTGACACTCAGAGTTGTGTAACAATCTCCATCCCGACTGCCTATAATCAACGCAGTCCGTCTTTGATCCAAATGCCGGCCAAAATACAATAGCATCATCAGATTTTACAAAGTGCTGACAATCAATTTTTAACAATGTCAAATCATGGATTCGCCTGCCAGAGCAAAGCAGCAATAACATTGCAGTGTGTCTGCATGATTCAAAAGAACTCTCTCCAAATTTACTTTAGATTTGCTAAGATGATCAAGAAGAAAATCAATATTCCAAATAGGGGGCTTCTGGCCTATGGGCTTCTGCAATGCAATTGATTTTAGAACATGTTTAACAGGAATGTGCGAACTCAGTAGGCCAGAATCCTCTGTATTACATAACGTGGAGACTACTGATTTGTAGAGCAATATAGTTCTGTACGAAAGTTTATGTATTAAGTGAAGATCAGATAAATACTTCGCTAAGTCCGAACCAGACGGTTTCTTGAAGTTTACATTGTGACTAGTGGCCCAAAGGACCCATTTCTTCCACGCTATGTCGTAGGTTTTTCTGGTGGACATACGCCAAGATCGCTTGAGTAATTTCAATTGATCGGAATTCCAGTCAGTTAAGTTTTCCGACCACCCCCACACTTCCACACTTCCACGACCATTTCCTGCACTTTCGGTGGAGGCAATCCCGTCGTGACGTCGATCAAGAACCTCTCCAGTGATCGCAGAGTGAAGGGAGCTGCTAGAGCGCGTGATCTGATGTCCGCTCGCCAATAAACGCGATCCCATCGTGGTACTATTAACAGATATGTGCCCATTGCTTGGTTGAGATGTGCTAGCACTTTCGGGACCAGATAGGTAGGTGGAAACACCCAGGCCAGGTTGTAATTCCACACTTGTGAAAACGCGTCGTGAAATAACGCCTTCGGGTCGCTTTGGTCCAGTGAAGCGTAATTTATCACCACATGCGCCTGGTGAGACGCAAATAGGTCGATCTGGGGAACACCCCATTTTGAAAATACTTTCTCCGTAGCGCCCGGAAGCAGATGCCACTCCGGGGCCTGGCGCAGTCGTGACAGGTGATCTGCATGGCTGTTGTATTTTCCCGGAATGTGAACTAGGCTCAGATTGATGTGGTATTGCTCTAGGATGCAAAATATCTGGAATGTCAATTTCAGGAGTGGATTCGACTTTGTGCCGCCCTGGTTGCGTAGATATGCTAACACGGTTTTGTTGTCGCATTGAACAAGTACCGTAGAGTTGCTCAGGGACTGACAGTGACCTTCTAAAACCCTTTTCACGGCAAGCATCTCCTTCTGATTGCAATGCAACCTTTGTTCCGGCTTTGTCCAAAATCCCGTCAAAGCTTGATCGTCTAATTGGGCACCCCAAGCCAGGTCTGACGCATCTGTTGTTAAAAAGTGTGACGGTGGAGGTAGGTGGATCGGCGAAGCCGCGCGACAATGATGCAACCACCAGGTCAAGTCCTCCTTTACCCTGTCCGGAATGGCATATGTCTGACTCGAAAAACGTGGCACAGAGTTCAGAAAGTTTAGCAGGGCTCGGTAGTTTAGCCTTCCCTTTGGAACCATGAAACTTGCGAAGTTTAAAAGTCCCACTAATCTTTCCAAGTTCTTTCGATTGGTTTTCGCAGAGGAAAGCAGTTCTTGGATCTTGCCTAACAAAGATGGAATCTTTTCGTCCGGAAGCCTTTTCTGATTTCTCCAGGCATCCCACCAGACGCCTAAGTATACCAGCGCTTTTTGAGGAATCAATTGTGATTTTTGATAATTGATTAGCCACCCTAGTGTCTCTAATTTCTTTACGACCGTTTGGACATTCCTGACAAGAGTATTCTTTTCTTGGTGCGCAATAAGGAAATCGTCGAGGTACACTATTATCCTTATATTCATGTCCCTTAGAATCTGCGCCGTCCAGTTGGTGAATGTCGCAAAGGTTTTCGGCGCGGTGCTGAGGCCGAACGGTAGACAAGTCATCTGCATAAGCTCTTGGCCATAGATAAGGCGCAGAAACCGCCTGTGAGATGGCTTTATTGGCAGATGGAAGCATGCCTGGGACAAGTCCACCTTGCACAGCCAGTCGTTCGGCTGGATGAAACTTGGCACACGGTGCACGTTTATTAATCCAAAATTTTCGGTCATTACAAACCGGTTTAAGGCCTTCAAATTGAAGATAGGCCGGGGCGAGCCGTCGCTTTTAGGCACTAGGAACATGGTTGATATAAAACTGGGAGACGGATCCACTACCTCTAGGACACCCTGATCTTTCATTTGGCCGATGATCTGATCCATGTCGTCTGACTGCGGACATTTGAGGTTGTCGCCACAATGGTTTGGATAAACTAGGGGTGGCTTTTGAAGGAAGGGTATGCGATACCCTTTTAACATCCGCAACACGTGGTCTGGTGCGTTCATGTTCTCCCATATTTTGTAAAACTGTGCCAGCCGGCCTGCCCTGAACCTTATGTCAATATTTACCTCGCTTGTTGGATCTGTACCCCGCGGGGGAAGCACCTCGTTTTCGAGCAGCTCGGGGCTGATACTGGGGCCTTTGTTGATATTGTCTCGATCGTCGTCCACGAAATGAACAGCTGGGCCCATTTTTAAATGCAGTGTTACATCCTTGCGAAGGATAGTTATGATTGTAATTTCCCCGCTGGGTATGACATTGCTGCGCGGCAGCATTTTCTTGGCAAGCATGAGAATTACACGTAAGAGTGTTGCTTGAATGCGGGTGATTGCAGTAGCCCTGCGAGGGCGCTTTGTGAGGCAATGCTCCCTGCGAGGGAGCGCCTGTCGTGGCCTTAGCCTCGTCTGTTTGCGAAACAGGGGTCTTTTTTATTGGCCAGAAACACTTACGAACTGGAGTGCTGGAGTGTGGACCATGGTGCTCAATCTTGGCTGAAAAGGCTTCGGAGTCGAACAGCGACGAGCTGGACGGAGGTATCTTGCGTATAGCCGCCTTAAGCAAGGGCTCCTTGATATGCTTCGTGATACCATTTCGCCTCATGTTTATAACCTCAGCTCTATGACCACAAACAAGTTGTAACATGTCTTCGGATACCTTGAAAAGGTCGCCGGCCAAGAGGACGCTACTCACCTTGTCGTGAAAACTTTCGTACGAAAACTCGCCACCTGACCTAGTAAAGTTCAGTATTTCTGCCACTGCAGCGTGCAGGGCTTCTTGTTGTTTTATCAAACAAAACGTAAGGGCGCCATACGCTTTGTCAGAATGCACCAAATGTGGATATGTGTCATATGGTTTAACTTCTTCGTTAACTTCTAAATCCGTGTAACCTGGGGACCTACTGTAGATTTTCTGAGTTTCGGCATAGCGAATGTCATTCCAGCCCTTGCTACCAAAGCGTTGTACCTCACACAAAAGTTTTATTTGCCCTTCCGTTGCCTCAGGTATTGTTGGTTCTTTTAATTTAGTACCAAGGCCTAAGACAAAAGGTTTCGACGGGCCCGGGACCGGCTGAGGTTCCGCTTCGGTATAAAGGTCTCGACTAACATTGTCTGAAACCACAGAATATGCATCACAATCCTCCTCATGAGCGTAATAGTTATTAGGATTAACAAGTGCTCGCAGCTCGTTTACTTGTTTAGTTAACTCATGGAGCCTGCGATGGGACTTTTTTCGGCCCCCCCTTTTCTTGCTGCGATACCGGCACTTGCGTTTCAAATCTGATCTCGACGAGCCCGAGGAACTGGAGCAGTCCGTACTATCACTGCTACTCACTAGATAAACGCTTACGCCTTGTTTTTGGGACATTCTCGGCTGGTTTGTCCTCTGGCTTTCCTTCTACCTCATCCATAATTCTACAATACAAAACAACAATCAAAATCGAACGGCAAAAACCGTTTATTCTGAAGGATTTGGCGACAAGATAAAATTCATCAGTTTACTGAAAAAAATATCAAGACGAATTCTTAGTAATGTTGCTAAGAGAGTTGAGTTCATGTATAAAATAATAAAAAAATAATACTCGGTGTAAACTTGAATGCGTTTTACTTACTGCATTAAGCATGAGATAAGGTATAAAACATACTAGTTTGTTGCTCCAAAGATATAAAGAAATAGCGTTATTTTGCGAGTGTCCATTACTGGAACCGAGAAACTGCCCACCCCCTATGATGGACAAGGAACAATTTACAAAACCAAAATTTACAAGAAACAATCCTATGTTAAAATAACTCAAACTAATTGTATTTATGGTATATAAAATTGTCTCATTGAGTATCAGTTGGCTTTAAAAGTAAAATTTTAAACTTTTTTCACTGTCCATAATGGGAGATCCATTACTGGAGAACTGCCGTCCATAATTGGAGAAAAAACACCTAGTTTTAATTTGTTAAGTATGAAGAAACTAATAGCAGTCTTAAATAATTAAAATTTCAAAATAATTTTGGAGGGTAGATTCGAAACCCTTTGTGTAGCGTACAAAAAACAAAATAGTCACTTGATGATTACTTACGTGAATGAGTTGTCACAATAGGTAACCTTTCACTAGATATTAGATTTGATCGATTAACTAACAAATTTTTAAACTTATAATGAGTTTGCAGAAGATCAATTTTAAACACTAATGGACTTATCTGAGTCGTGCTTCTTGTTAGCACGACCTACCGCGGCGGGAAACGAGACGCCAATGACGAACTATTCTCGGATTTCGTTTTAAATCAAACTCATCCCTACTGCCAGGTGGTGAATAGTGGGGGAAAAAAGAGTGAAATAAAGTCATAAGTTAGAAAGAGATAGCAATAAAATGGCGGGAAACGACGTGCCTCTCTCAATTAATAAGCTTCGAATAACGGTCAAGTCAAATTAATAAGTATATTAATAGGTTTTTTTTCTTACATTGTATTAATTGTGCAATAGTGTAAAAGCAACGTTGTATTTATGAATATAATATTGTAGAAATCGTTTGCTGCTAATGCCTTTCTAGAAATAAAACGAATTGATATAAAATTCATATATTAGGTACTTAATAATCTATGACTTGACGAACTCTTCTGCATTGTGGCTCGTATTGTGGAAATCTTTTTTTTACGTGAAAGTCCCCTGGCAATGATTTTTTAAAATATTTATTTATAAAATCAGAAATAGTTTGTATAATTTAATTAAGGCAAATGGGTTTTATTAAATTATACTAACTATTTAGGATTTCATTAATAAATATTTCAAAAAATCATTGCCAGGGGACTGTTTGTTGAACATCCTTACAGAGAATCACCCATAATAGTGTAGTGGTTTGAAAATAACTTGTAATCTTTAAAGACATCCGCATTGAGAGAAATTTGCATTGTGAATTTAACAAGTTCGATTTGTTGCGGTTTATCCGTTTGAATCAGCCAAACGTATGTTTAAAACAATATGTGTCAGGTTGTTTTTATAAAATCGACTTGTTGATTCAAATATATTGCCGATTCAAATGACAAGTAGCTTGTTGTTTGAACCAAAGAGCACGTAGGCGCTATTTTAACCAAAAAACTTGTTGAACGAACATGAAAACTGGTTGTATTTTTTCTCAGTGCGTCGTTGGTAATAATACCTATTATGTAACTTAATTTTACTCTCGAAAGTTTGTCATCTTTTCCGCACTTGTATGCAACTCGCTAAAAATCACGAATACGTAACACTAGTGATCAATAGGTCTTTATCAAACGCGTCACTTTTATTACTTGATATGATAACCTCTCTTAATGGAGATAAACAGGAATACTAAGTCAATCATTCGCATTTGTATATATTTCATGGTAGATTACGTCGTGTAAATATTACCTACCATAAATATGTAGTTTCAAAGAAAAAAACTCCCACATTCGCTTGAGAAAGACGCTTTGATTGGTATATTGTAAAATTATACAATGGGTCATCCACATATTACGTACTGACAGAGTACGTAGGTACCCGGTGATAATGATTGCACATCAGTTTTTCGTCTTCGTAGAGCGTTGTCCCTTTCTTGCTTATGTGACGTTAATTGTCTCTTTCCAAAGGCCGATGTGCATTCTTTATCGCCGTTTACTGTAAGTGCGTTTTCAAATGACAATCGTTGATGCTAGACGTCAATCGAAACGCAGTCTGACTCTGTCGCGCCAGTACGAAAGAGCGATAGATACGATATTATTTATCGTGAGGTTTTGTGTATTTGGCTCCGTACTCTGATATCGTTTTAAGATACGGATGGTAGGTATACGTATATGTTTAAAATGTTTAAATTGGCCTCAGGCCTATCTGACTGAACAGGCCCCGTAGCCGAATGGCATTTCTCCGACGCCAAACGAAAGCGATACGCCGCTGGCTCTGTCGCGCCAATCCGCAAGCGCGATAGAGATAGATATCTACTAGCGCTTCGTTTCGTGAGCGTTTCGTGAGCGATTGTGCCATTCGGCTAGCCACCCAGGGTACCTACGTAGCTGAATGGCACAAACGCTCACGAAACGAAAGCTCGTAGATATCTACCTCTATCGCTTTTGCGTATTGGCGCGACAGAGCCAGACTACCTTTCGCGGCGTTTTGTTTTCGTTTCGCGTCGCAGAAACGCCCTTCGGCAGGTGCCGTAGCCGTTTCGTGAGCGTTTGTGCCATTCGGCTACGTACCCTGACAATCGTTGACGCTCCGTGGCGATCGAAACGCATCAGTCTGCCTCTGAAGAACTCCACTGAAGAAGATCTGGGGGTTACCATGACGTACTAAAGACGTTCAGTTTAGGTTGAGAGAAAGGGACACAGCTATAGCAGTTACATAGCTCCGTCCCTCTCTCTCAACCTAAACTGAACGGCTTTAACACGTCATGGTAACCCCCCAGTTGTAGCCGAATGCACCAACGCTCACGAAACGCTCACGATAATATCTCTTTCGTAGCTATCTATCTCTATCGCTCTTGCGTATTGGCGCGACAGAGCCAGACTACCTTTCGCGGCGTTTCGTTTTCGTTTCGCGTCGCAGAAATGCCATTCGGCTGCGGCACCAGGGACAGCTAGGCAGCAACGACACGCGTACGAAGCGTAAGCAAATGTGTCATTGGCGAGGCACCCTGCACGCCTCCTTGTGACGAAATTGCTATTACGAAGATTCGCAGCTAATGGCGAAGTAATTGGCTGCTCGCTAACTAATGGACAATTAGACCGGCCCACATAGAATTTGAGAGAATTATAATGCTGTTATGTTCTTAACGTGCCATTTGAGCATGAGAGCTTTGACGTTTAGTTAAAATTAAGGTAGATACAGCATATCCTTGAAGCGTACCTAATTAGAATTTTATTTTACTGAATTATAGGCATATGTGAGGAGGTTTTCAAAATAAACTATTGCAATAAGAAAAGTTATAGCCGTATTACGTATTTAAGACAAAAAAAAGGTAAATGATGGGTTGATGCAATCATCATTGAAACATCACAAAGAAGAAAAGCAAAGATATGTAAAATTTAAATTGTATAGCTCACTAGCTATTCAGAATGAAAAAATGCTACAAAAAGACAGACAGACGGGCAGAGTCGCACCATAATCCTTATTGTACCTTTTTGATACGAAACCCTAATATCATAAGGAAAAAAGGTACTCCGTTACAGAAGTTAGCGGTAGGTTAAAATATAAGTAAAATCACATGTCATTTATAGGGACACCTCTACTTTCAGTCAATTTATCATCTTTAAACATTTAAAATTAAAATTACGTCATACACGCACTTCATATGAGTGAAGTACCTACACATTGACGTATTTAAACATACAGTACCCACCTACCATAAACAAACTTTCTAACACGACCCACTCAAGGCTAAATGGATCAGAGGCATGTGAGACTCGAGCCTACTTGCTATTTCCCTCATCAGCACCAGACATATAAATAGACCACCTAAGATGCGCGTTTACGACTCAAGCCGTCCTTAATTTAGATAATACATATTGACTGCTACCTACCGTATCATACACTAAATAAAACATTGGTAATGCCTCAGCTTACGCGTCTAACGACCTAATCACTAGACCAAAAAGCGCCATATAAGGTGCCATAGGCGCCAATTTGAAAAGAGCACCGCCGCCGTGGCCGGGCCATAGGGATTTCCTTGATCTACTATTTGCTCAAAAAAGTTGAACGGTGAATGAACAGTCGCTACCAATAACGGTACAGACGCAAGGCAAGCTGGAACACTTTATTTTTTATTCCTGCTGATCGCTGGACGCTGCTGCTGAATGGTCAACGTCAAAATCGCTAGCTTTAGTATCGTTATCGTAGCTAGCTGACTCTGTCGCACCAAACCGGAAAAGCGATACGGCCTAGCCACGACAATGGTCTAACGGCCTAGCCACGACAATAGGCGTCTTGCGGCAGCGGCAAGCGGTAAGTCACGAAAACAAAAACGCAGCGCGCGCGAGGCATGCCACGACCTTGCCGCTGTTCGAAATCGCGCGCGGGTTTTTACGGGCCTACCCGCGGGAGCGCGCGCGGGGCGGCGCGCGACTCGAACAACTGTAGCGCGCCGCGCCCGCACCGCCACGACATTGGAGCGGCGCGGCCGGCCTAGGCGGCTAGATGGGGCTAGCGATTCCGCGCGAAACAAAACATTTTGTTTTTATTATGAGCGTCTTGAACCCGAAACTTTTATTTAATGAAAATTGAATTGTACTTTCGCGTATGTAGTATGTAATAATGTTTTGAAACATATTTTTGTATAGTATTTATTCGTATTTACTCTAAATTTTTTTCTAAGTGTTTATTTATATTAAGTATCATTTAACTAGCCATAAAATAAATTCCATGTACTTAGTCATCACACGTATTCTCTTGTACAAGACGTAATTGACTAATTAAAGCATTCTATGCACTTTGGAGTCATATTCGACAGTAAAAAACATGTTTTTAAATATGAAAACGTTCTGGCCGCTCCTAGGCCCTGCCGCCGCTTCTAAAAGTACGTGGCATGGCTAGCGCCCGCGCGCGTTTTCCGCGCAGCCCAGCCGCCCCGCTCGCCGCCTTAGACCATTGTCGTGGCTAGGCCGTAAGGCGTCTTGCGGCAGCGGCAAGCGGTAAGTCACAAAAACAAAAACGCAGCGCGCGCGAGGCATGCCACGACCTTGCCGCTGTTCGAAATCGCGCGCGGGTTTTTACGGGCCTACCCGCGGGAGCGGCGCGCGGGGCGGCGCGCGACTCAAACAACTGTAGCGCGCCGCGCGGGCGGTGCCACGACATTACAGCGGCGCGACCGGCCTAGGCGGCTAGATGAGGCTAGCGATTCCGCGCGAAACAAAATATTTTGTTTTTATTATGAGCGTCTTGAACCTGAAACCTTTATTTAATGAAAATTGAATTGTACTTTCGCGTATGTAGTATGTAATAATGTTTTCAAACATATTTTTGTATAGTATTTATTCGTACTTACTGTTAATTTTTTTCTAAGTGTTCATTTATATTAAGTATCATTTAACTAGCCATAAAATAAATTCCATGTACTTAGTCATCACACATATTCTCTTGTACAAGACGTAATTGACTAATTAAAGCATTCTATGCACTTTAGAGTCATATTCGACAGTAAAAAACATGTTTTTAAAAGCCCAGCCGCCCCGCTCGCCGCCTTAGACCATTGTCGTGGCTAGGCCGTGGGCGGCTGGGCTGCGCGGAAAACGCGCGCGGGCGCTAGCCATGCCACGTACCTACTTTTAGAAGCGGCGGCAGGACCTAGTAGCGGCCAGGACGCTTTCATATTTAAAAACATGTTTTTTACTGTCTAATATGACTCTAAAGTGCATAGAATGCTTTAATTAGTCATTTACGTCTTGTACAAGAAAATATGTGTGATAACTAAATACAGGACATTTATTTTATGGCTAGTTAAATGATACTTAATATAAATAACCAATCAGAAAACAATTAAGAGTAAATACGAATAAATACTATACTAAAATATGTTTGAAAACATTATTACATACTACACACGCAAAAGTACATTTCAATTTTTAGTAAATAATGGTTTCGGGTTCAAGACGCTCATAATAAAAACAAAATCTTTTGTTTCGCGTGGAATCGCTAGACCCATCTAGCCGCCTAGGCCGGCCGCGCCGCTCCAATGTCGTGGCGGTGCGGGTGCGGCGCGCTACAGTTGTTTGAGTCGCGCGCCGCCCCGCGCGCCGCTGCCGCGGGTAGGCCCGTGAAACCCGCGCGCGATTTCGAACAGCGGCAAGAGTCGTGGCATGCCTCGCGCG